>NC_134493.1:58434069-58700277 GCF_040206685.1 Ascaphus truei | reverse complement strand
CAGCACACTGGGCTGTGTGTCCCAGTTCAGCACACTGGGCTGTGTATCCCAGTTCAGCACACTGGGCTGTGTGTCCCAGTTCAGCACACTGTGCTGTGTGTCCCAGTTCAGCACACTGGGCTGTGTGTCCCAGTTCAGCACACTGGGCTGTGTGTCCCAGTTCAGCACACTGGGCTGTGTGTCCCAGTTCAGCACACTGGGCTGTGTGTCCCAGTTCAGCACACTGGGCTGTGTGTCCAGTTCAGCACACTGGGCTGTGTGTCCAGTTCAGCACACTGGGCTGTGTGTCCCAGTTCAGCACACTGGGCTGTGTGTCCCAGTTCAGCACACTGGGCTGTGTGTCCCAGTTCAGCTCACTGGGCTGTGTGTCCCAGTTCAGCACACTGGGCTGTGTGTCCCAGTTCAGCACACTGGGCTGTGTGTCCCAGTTCAGCACACTGGCTGTGTGTCCCAGTTCAGCACACTGGGCTGTGTGTCCCAGTTCAGCACACTGGGCTGTGTGTCCCAGTTCAGCACACTGGGCTGTGTGTCCCAGTTCAGCACACTGGGCTGTGTGTCCCAGTTCAGCACACTGGGCTGTGTGTCCCAGTTCAGCACACTGGGCTGTGTGTCCCAGTTCAGCACACTGGGCTGTGTGTCCCAGTTCAGCACACTGGGCTGTGTGTCCCAGTTCAGCACACTGGGCTGTGTGTCCCAGTTCAGCACACTGGGCTGTGTGTCCCAGTTCAGCACACTGGGCTGTGTGTCCCAGTTCAGCACACTGGGCTGTGTGTCCCAGTTCAGCACACTGGGCTGTGTGTCCCAGTTCAGCACACTGGGCTGTGTGTCCCAGTTCAGCACACTGGGCTGTGTGTCCCAGTTCAGCACACTGGGCTGTGTGTCCCAGTTCAGCACACTGGGCTGTGTGTCCCAGTTCAGCACACTGGGCTGTGTGTCCCAGTTCAGCACACTGGGCTGTGTGTCCCAGTTCAGCACACTGGGCTGTGTGTCCCAGTTCAGCACACTGGGCTGTGTGTCCCAGTTCAGCACACTGGGCTGTGTGTCCCAGTTCAGCACACTGGGCTGTGTGTCCCAGTTCAGCACACTGGGCTGTGTGTCCCAGTTCAGCACACTGGGCTGTGTGTCCCAGTTCAGCACACTGGGCTGTGTGTCCCAGTTCAGCACACTGGGCTGTGTGTCCCAGTTCAGCACACTGGGCTGTGTGTCCCAGTTCAGCACACTGGGCTGTGTGTCCCAGTTCAGCACACTGGGCTGTGTGTCCCAGTTCAGCACACTGGGCTGTGTGTCCCAGTTCAGCACACTGGGCTGTGTGTCCCAGTTCAGCACACTGGGCTGTGTGTCCCAGTTCAGCACACTGGGCTGTGTGTCCCAGTTCAGCACACTGGGCTGTGTGTCCCAGTTCAGCACACTGGGCTGTGTGTCCCAGTTCAGCACACTGGGCTGTGTGTCCCAGTTCAGCACACTGGGCTGTGTGTCCCAGTTCAGCACACTGGGCTGTGTGTCCCAGTTCAGCACACTGGGCTGTGTGTCCCAGTTCAGCACACTGGGCTGTGTGTCCCAGTTCAGCACACTGGGCTGTGTGTCCCAGTTCAGCACACTGGGCTGTGTGTCCCAGTTCAGCACACTGGGCTGTGTGTCCCAGTTCAGCACACTGGGCTGTGTGTCCCAGTTCAGCACACTGGGCTGTGTATCCCAGTTCAGCACACTGGGCTGTGTGTCCCAGTTCAGCACACTGGGCTGTGTGTCCCAGTTCAGCACACTGGGCTGTGTGTCCCAGTTCAGCACACTGGGCTGTGTGTCCCAGTTCAGCACACTGGCTGTGTGTCCCAGTTCAGCACACTGGGCTGTGTGTCCCAGTTCAGCACACTGGGCTGTGTGTCCCAGTTCAGCACACTGGGCTGTGTGTCCCAGTTCAGCACACTGGGCTGTGTGTCCCAGTTCAGCACACTGGGCTGTGTGTCCCAGTTCAGCACACTGGGCTGTGTGTCCCAGTTCAGCACACTGGGCTGTGTGTCCCAGTTCAGCACACTGGGCTGTGTGTCCCAGTTCAGCACACTGGGCTGTGTGTCCCAGTTCAGCACACTGGGCTGTGTGTCCCAGTTCAGCACACTGGGCTGTGTGTCCCAGTTCAGCACACTGGGCTGTGTGTCCCAGTTCAGCACACTGGGCTGTGTGTCCCAGTTCAGCACACTGGGCTGTGTGTCCCAGTTCAGCACACTGGGCTGTGTGTCCCAGTTCAGCACACTGGGCTGTGTGTCCCAGTTCAGCACACTGGGCTGTGTGTCCCAGTTCAGCACACTGGGCTGTGTGTCCCAGTTCAGCACACTGGGCTGTGTGTCCCAGTTCAGCACACTGGGCTGTGTGTCCCAGTTCAGCACACTGGGCTGTGTGTCCCAGTTCAGCACACTGGGCTGTGTGTCCCAGTTCAGCACACTGGGCTGTGTGTCCCAGTTCAGCACACTGGGCTGTGTGTCCCAGTTCAGCACACTGGGCTGTGTGTCCCAGTTCAGCACACTGGGCTGTGTGTCCCAGTTCAGCACACTGGGCTGTGTGTCCCAGTTCAGCACACTGGGCTGTGTGTCCCAGTTCAGCACACTGGGCTGTGTGTCCCAGTTCAGCACACTGGGCTGTGTGTCCCAGTTCAGCACACTGGGCTGTGTGTCCCAGTTCAGCACACTGGGCTGTGTGTCCCAGTTCAGCACACTGGGCTGTGTATCCCAGTTCAGCACACTGGGCTGTGTGTCCCAGTTCAGCACACTGGGCTGTGTGTCCCAGTTCAGCACACTGGCTGTGTGTCCCAGTTCAGCACACTGGGCTGTGTGTCCCAGTTCAGCACACTGGGCTGTGTATCCCAGTTCAGCACACTGGGCTGTGTGTCCAGTTCAGCACACTGGGCTGTGTGTTCCCAGTTCAGCACACTGGGCTGTGTGTCCCAGTTCAGCACACTGGGCTGTGTGTCCCAGTTCAGCACACTGGGCTGTGTGTCCCAGTTCAGCACACTGGGCTGTGTATCCCAGTTCAGCACACTGGGCTGTGTGTCCCAGTTCAGCACACTGGGCTGTGTGTCCCAGTTCAGCACACTGGGCTGTGTGTCCCAGTTCAGCACACTGGGCTGTGTGTCCCAGTTCAGCACACTGGGCTGTGTGTCCCAGTTCAGCACACTGGGCTGTGTGTCCCAGTTCAGCACACTGGGCTGTGTGTCCCAGTTCAGCACACTGGCTGTGTATCCCAGTTCAGCACACTGGGCTGTGTGTCCCAGTTCAGCACACTGGGCTGTGTGTCCCAGTTCAGCACACTGGGCTGTGTGTCCCAGTTCAGCACACTGGGCTGTGTGTCCCAGTTCAGCACACTGGGCTGTGTGTCCCAGTTCAGCACACTGGGCTGTGTATCCCAGTTCAGCACACTGGGCTGTGTGTCCAGTTCAGCACACTGGGCTGTGTGTCCCAGTTCAGCACACTGGGCTGTGTGTCCCAGTTCAGCACACTGGGCTGTGTGTCCCAGTTCAGCACACTGGGCTGTGTATCCCAGTTCAGCACACTGGGCTGTGTGTCCCAGTTCAGCACACTGGGCTGTGTATCCCAGTTCAGCACACTGGGCTGTGTGTCCCAGTTCAGCACACTGGGCTGTGTATCCCAGTTCAGCACACTGGGCTGTGTGTCCCAGTTCAGCACACTGGGCTGTGTGTCCCAGTTCAGCACACTGGGCTGTGTATCCCAGTTCAGCACACTGGGCTGTGTGTCCCAGTTCAGCACACTGGGCTGTGTGTCCCAGTTCAGCACACTGGGCTGTGTGTCCCAGTTCAGCACACTGGGCTGTGTGTCCCAGTCAGCACACTGGGCTGTGTGTCCCAGTTCAGCACACTGGGCTGTGTGTCCCAGTTCAGCACACTGGGCTGTGTGTCCCAGTTCAGCACACTGGGCTGTGTGTCCCAGTTCAGCACACTGGGCTGTGTGTCCCAGTTCAGCACACTGGGCTGTGTGTCCCAGTTCAGCACACTGGGCTGTGTGTCCCAGTTCAGCACACTGGGCTGTGTGTCCCAGTTCAGCACACTGGGCTGTGTGTCCCAGTTCAGCACACTGGGCTGTGTGTCCCAGTTCAGCACACTGGGCTGTGTATCCCAGTTCAGCACACTGGGCTGTGTGTCCCAGTTCAGCACACTGGGCTGTGTGTCCCAGTTCAGCACACTGGGCTGTGTGTCCCAGTTCAGCACACTGGGCTGTGTGTCCCAGTTCAGCACACTGGGCTGTGTGTCCCAGTTCAGCACACTGGGCTGTGTGTCCCAGTTCAGCACACTGGGCTGTGTGTCCCAGTTCAGCACACTGGGCTGTGTGTCCCAGTTCAGCACACTGGGCTGTGTGTCCCAGTTCAGCACACTGGGCTGTGTATCCCAGTTCAGCACACTGGCCTGTGTGTCCCAGTTCAGCACACTGGGCTGTGTATCCCAGTTCAGCACACTGGGCTGTGTGTCCCAGTTCAGCACACTGGGCTGTGTGTCCCAGTTCAGCACACTGGGCTGTGTGTCCCAGTTCAGCACACTGGGCTGTGTGTCCCAGTTCAGCACAGTGGGCTGTGTATCCCAGTTCAGCACACTGGGCTGTGTATCCCAGTTCAGCACACTGGGCTGTGTGTCCCAGTTCAGCACACTGGGCTGTGTGTCCCAGTTCAGCACAGTGGGCTGTGTGTCCCAGTTCAGCACACTGGCTGTGTGTCCCAGTTCAGCACACTGGGCTGTGTGTCCCAGTTCAGCACACTGGGCTGTGTGTCCCAGTTCAGCACACTGGGCTGTGTGTCCCAGTTCAGCACACTGGGCTGTGTGTCCCAGTTCAGCACACTGGGCTGTGTGTCCCAGTTCAGCACACTGGGCTGTGTATCCCAGTTCAGCACACTGGGCTGTGTGTCCCAGTTCAGCACACTGGGCTGTGTGTCCCAGTTCAGCACACTGGGCTGTGTGTCCCAGTTCAGCACACTGGGCTGTGTGTCCCAGTTCAGCACACTGGGCTGTGTGTCCCAGTTCAGCACACTGGGCTGTGTGTCCCAGTTCAGCACACTGGCTGTGTATCCCAGTTCAGCACACTGGGCTGTGTGTCCCAGTTCATCACACTGGGCTGTGTGTCCCAGTTCAGCACACTGGGCTGTGTGTCCCAGTTCAGCACACTGGGCTGTGTGTCCCAGTTCAGCACACTGGGCTGTGTGTCCCAGTTCAGCACACTGGGCTGTGTGTCCCAGTTCAGCACAGTGGGCTGTGTGTCCCAGTTCAGCACACTGGGCTGTGTGTCACAGTTCAGCACACTGGCTGTGTGTCCCAGTTCAGCACACTGGGCTGTGTGTCCCAGTTCAGCACACTGGGCTGTGTGTCCCAGTTCAGCACACTGGGCTGTGTGTCCCAGTTCAGCACAGCTGGGCTGTGTATCCCAGTTCAGCACACTGGGCTGTGTGTCCCAGTTCAGCACACTGGGCTGTGTGTCCCAGTTCAGCACACTGGGCTGTGTGTCCCAGTTCAGCACACTGGGCTGTGTGTCCCAGTTCAGCACACTGGGCTGTGTGTCCCAGTTCATCACACTGGGCTGTGTATCCCAGTTCAGCACACTGGGCTGTGTGTCCCAGTTCAGCACACTGGCTGTGTGTCCCAGTTCAGCACACTGGGCTGTGTGTCCCAGTTCAGCACACTGGGCTGTGTGTCCCAGTTCAGCACACTGGGCTGTGTGTCCCAGTTCAGCACACTGGGCTGTGTGTCCCAGTTCAGCACACTGGGCTGTGTATCCCAGTTCAGCACACTGGGCTGTGTGTCCCAGTTCAGCAAACTGGGCTGTGTATCCCAGTTCAGCACACTGGGCTGTGTGTCCCAGTTCAGCACACTGGCTGTGTATCCCAGTTCAGCACACTGGGCTGTGTGTCCCAGTTCAGCACACTGGGCTGTGTATCCCAGTTCAGCACACTGGGCTGTGTGTCCCAGTTCAGCACACTGGGCTGTGTATCCCAGTTCAGCACACTGGGCTGTGTGTCCCAGTTCAGCACACTGGGCTGTGTGTCCCAGTTCAGCACACTGGGCTGTGTGTCCCAGTTCAGCACACTGGGCTGTGTGTCCCAGTTCAGCTCACTGGGCTGTGTGTCCCAGTTCAGCACACTGGGCTGTGTGTCCCAGTTCAGCACACTGGGCTGTGTGTCCCAGTTCAGCACACTGGGCTGTGTGTCCCAGTTCAGCACACTGGGCTGTGTGTCCCAGTTCAGCACACTGGGCTGTGTGTCCCAGTTCAGCACACGAGCTGTGTATCCCAGTTCAGCACACTGGGCTGTGTATCCCAGTTCAGCACACTGGGCTGTGTATCCCAGTTCAGCACACTGGGCTGTGTATCCCAGTTCAGCACACTGGGCTGTGTATCCCAGTTCAGCACACTGGGCTGTGTGTCCCAGTTCAGCACACTGGGCTGTGTGTCCCAGTTCAGCACACTGGGCTGTGTGTCCCAGTTCAGCACACTGGGCTGTGTGTCCCAGTTCAGCACACTGGGCTGTGTGTCCCAGTTCAGCACAGTGGGCTGTGTATCCCAGTTCAGCACACTGGGCTGTGTGTCCCAGTTCAGCACACTGGGCTGTGTGTCCCAGTTCAGCACACTGGGCTGTGTGTCCCAGTTCAGCACACTGGGCTGTGTGTCCCAGTTCAGCACACTGGGCTGTGTGTCCCAGTTCAGCACACTGGGCTGTGTGTCCCAGTTCAGCACACTGGGCTGTGTGTCCCAGTTCAGCACACTGCCTGTGTATCCCAGTTCAGCACACTGGGCTGTGTGTCCCAGTTCAGCACACTGGGCTGTGTGTCCCAGTTCAGCACACTGGGCTGTGTATCCCAGTTCAGCACACTGGGCTGTGTGTCCCAGTTCAGCACACTGGGCTGTGTGTCCCAGTTCAGCACACTGGGCTGTGTGTCCCAGTTCAGCTCACTGGGCTGTGTGTCCCAGTTCAGCACACTGGGCTGTGTGTCCCAGTTCAGCTCACTGGGCTGTGTGTCCCAGTTCAGCACACTGGGCTGTGTGTCCCAGTTCAGCACACTGGGCTGTGTGTCCCAGTTCAGCACACTGGGCTGTGTGTCCCAGTTCAGCACACTGGGCTGTGTGTCCCAGTTCAGCACACTGGGCTGTGTGTCCCAGTTCAGCACACTGGGCTGTGTGTCCCAGTTCAGCTCACTGGGCTGTGTATCCCAGTTCAGCACACTGGGCTGTGTGTCCCAGTTCAGCTCACTGGGCTGTGTATCCCAGTTCAGCACACTGGGCTGTGTGTCCCAGTTCAGCACACTGGGCTGTGTGTCCCAGTCAGCACACTGGGCTGTGTGTCCCAGTTCAGCACACTGGGCTGTGTGTCCAGTTCAGCACACTGGGCTGTGTGTCCCAGTTCAGCACACTGGGCTGTGTGTCCCAGTTCAGCACACTGGTCTGTGTGTCCCAGTTCAGCACACTGGGCTGTGTGTCCCAGTTCAGCACACTGGGCTGTGTGTCCCAGTTCAGCACACTGGGCTGTGTGTCCCAGTTCAGCACACTGGTCTGTGTGTCCCAGTTCAGCACACTGGGCTTTGTGTCCCAGTTCAGCTCACTGGGCTGTGTGTCCCAGTTCAGCACACTGGGCTGTGTGTCCCAGTTCAGCACACTGGGCTGTGTGTCCCAGTTCAGCACACTGGGCTGTGTGTCCCAGTTCAGCACACTGGGCTGTGTATCCCAGTTCAGCACACTGGGCTGTGTGTCCCAGTTCAGCACACTGGGCTGTGTGTCCCAGTTCAGCTCACTGGGCTGTGTATCCCAGTTCAGCACACTGGGCTGTGTGTCCCAGTTCAGCTCACTGGGCTGTGTATCCCAGTTCAGCACACTGGGCTGTGTGTCCCAGTTCAGCACACTGGGCTGTGTGTCCCAGTCAGCACACTGGGCTGTGTGTCCCAGTTCAGCACACTGGGCTGTGTGTCCAGTTCAGCACACTGGGCTGTGTGTCCCAGTTCAGCACACTGGGCTGTGTGTCCCAGTTCAGCACACTGGTCTGTGTGTCCCAGTTCAGCACACTGGGCTGTGTGTCCCAGTTCAGCACACTGGGCTGTGTGTCCCAGTTCAGCACACTGGGCTGTGTGTCCCAGTTCAGCACACTGGGCTGTGTGTCCCAGTTCAGCACACTGGGCTTTGTGTCCCAGTTCAGCACACTGGGCTGTGTGTCCCAGTTCAGCACACTGGGCTGTGTGTCCCAGTTCAGCACACTGGCTGTGTGTCCCAGTTCAGCACACTGGCTGTGTGTCCCAGTTCAGCACACTGGCTGTGTGTCCCAGTTCAGCACACTGGGCTGTGTGTCCCAGTTCAGCACACTGGGCTGTGTGTCCCAGTTCAGCACACTGGGCTGTGTGTCCCAGTTCAGCACACTGGGCTGTGTGTCCCAGTTCAGCACACTGGGCTGTGTGTCCCAGTTCAGCACACTGGGCTGTGTGTCCCAGTTCAGCACACTGGGCTGTGTGTCCCAGTTCAGCACACTGGGCTGTGTGTCCCAGTTCAGCACACTGGGCTGTGTGTCCCAGTTCAGCACACTGGGCTGTGTGTCCCAGTTCAGCACACTGGTCTGTGTATACCAGTTCAGCACACTGGGCTGTGTGTCCCAGTTCAGCACACTGGGCTGTGTGTCCCAGTTCAGCACACTGGGCTGTGTGTCCCAGTTCAGCACACTGGGCTGTGTGTCCCAGTTCAGCACACTGGGCTGTGTGTCCCAGTTCAGCACACTGGGCTGTGTGTCCCAGTTCAGCACACTGGGCTGTGTGTCCCAGTTCAGCACACTGGGCTGTGTGTCCCAGTTCAGCACACTGGGCTGTGTGTCCCAGTTCAGCACACTGGGCTGTGTGTCCCAGTTCAGCACACTGGGCTGTGTGTCCCAGTTCAGCACACTGGGCTGTGTATCCCAGTTCAGCACACTGGCCTGTGTGTCCCAGTTCAGCACACTGGGCTGTGTATCCCAGTTCAGCACACTGGGCTGTGTGTCCCAGTTCAGCACACTGGGCTGTGTGTCCCAGTTCAGCACACTGGGCTGTGTGTCCCAGTTCAGCACACTGGGCTGTGTGTCCCAGTTCAGCACAGTGGGCTGTGTATCCCAGTTCAGCACACTGGGCTGTGTGTCCCAGTTCAGCACACTGGGCTGTGTGTCCCAGTTCAGCACAGTGGGCTGTGTGTCCCAGTTCAGCACACTGGCTGTGTGTCCCAGTTCAGCACACTGGGCTGTGTGTCCCAGTTCATCACACTGGGCTGTGTGTCCCAGTTCATCACACTGGGCTGTGTGTCCCAGTTCAGCACACTGGGCTGTGTGTCCCAGTTCAGCACACTGGGCTGTGTGTCCCAGTTCAGCACACTGGGCTGTGTATCCCAGTTCAGCACACTGGGCTGTGTGTCCCAGTTCAGCACAGTGGGCTGTGTGTCCCAGTTCAGCACACTGGGCTGTGTGTCCCAGTTCAGCACACTGGGCTGTGTATCCCAGTTCAGCACACTGGGCTGTGTGTCCCAGTTCAGCACAGTGGGCTGTGTGTCCCAGTTCAGCACACTGGGCTGTGTATCCCAGTTCAGCACACTGGGCTGTGTGTCCCAGTTCATCACACTGGGCTGTGTGTCCCAGTTCAGCACACTGGGCTGTGTGTCCCAGTTCAGCACACTGGGCTGTGTGTCCCAGTTCAGCACACTGGGCTGTGTATCCCAGTTCAGCACACTGGGCTGTGTGTCCCAGTTCAGCACAGTGGGCTGTGTGTCCCAGTTCAGCACACTGGGCTGTGTGTCCCAGTTCAGCACACTGGGCTGTGTATCCCAGTTCAGCACACTGGGCTGTGTGTCCCAGTTCAGCACAGTGGGCTGTGTGTCCCAGTTCAGCACACTGGGCTGTGTATCCCAGTTCAGCACACTGGGCTGTGTGTCCCAGTTCAGCACACTGGGCTGTGTGTCCCAGTTCAGCTCACTGGGCTGTGTGTCCCAGTTCAGCACACTGGGCTGTGTGTCCCAGTTCAGCACACTGGGCTTTGTGTCCCAGTTCAGCACACTGTGCTGTGTGTCCCAGTTCAGCACACTGGGCTGTGTATCCCAGTTCAGCACACTGGGCTGTGTATCCCAGTTCAGCACACTGGGCTGTGTGTCCCAGTTCAGCACACTGTGCTGTGTGTCCCAGTTCAGCACACTGGGCTGTGTGTCCCAGTTCAGCACACTGGGCTGTGTGTCCCAGTTCAGCACACTGGGCTGTGTATCCCAGTTCAGCACACTGGGCTGTGTATCCCAGTTCAGCACACTGGGCTGTGTGTTCCAGTTCAGCACACTGGGCTGTGTGTCCCAGTTCAGCACACTGGGCTGTGTGTCCCAGTTCAGCACACTGGGCTGTGTGTCCCAGTTCAGCACACTGGGCTGTGTATCCCAGTTCAGCACACTGGCCTGTGTGTCCCAGTTCAGCACACTGGGCTGTGTATCCCAGTTCAGCACACTGGGCTGTGTGTCCCAGTTCAGCACACTGGGCTGTGTGTCCCAGTTCAGCACACTGGCCTGTGTATCCCAGTTCAGCACACTGGGCTGTGTGTCCCAGTTCAGCACACTGGCTGTGTGTCCCAGTTCAGCACACTGGGCTGTGTGTCCCAGTTCAGCACACTGGGCTGTGTGTCCCAGTTCAGCACACTGGGCTGTGTGTCCCAGTTCAGCACAGTGGGCTGTGTATCCCAGTTCAGCACACTGGGCTGTGTGTCCCAGTTCAGCACACTGGGCTGTGTGTCCCAGTTCAGCACACTGGGCTGTGTGTCCCAGTTCAGCACACTGGGCTGTGTGTCCCAGTTCAGCACACTGGGCTGTGTGTCCCAGTTCATCACACTGGGCTGTGTATCCCAGTTCAGCACACTGGGCTGTGTGTCCCAGTTCAGCACACTGGCTGTGTGTCCCAGTTCAGCACACTGGGCTGTGTGTCCCAGTTCAGCACACTGGGCTGTGTGTCCCAGTTCAGCACACTGGGCTGTGTGTCCCAGTTCAGCTCACTGGGCTGTTTGTCCCAGTTCAGCACACTGGGCTGTGTATCCCAGTTCAGCACACTGGGCTGTGTGTCCCAGTTCAGCAAACTGGGCTGTGTATCCCAGTTCAGCACACTGGGCTGTGTGTCCCAGTTCAGCACACTGGCTGTGTATCCCAGTTCAGCACACTGGGCTGTGTGTCCCAGTTCAGCAAACTGGGCTGTGTATCCCAGTTCAGCACACTGGGCTGTGTGTCCCAGTTCAGCACACTGGGCTGTGTATCCCAGTTCAGCACACTGGGCTGTGTGTCCCAGTTCAGCACACTGGGCTGTGTGTCCCAGTTCAGCACACTGGGCTGTGTGTCCCAGTTCAGCACACTGGGCTGTGTGTCCCAGTTCAGCTCACTGGGCTGTGTGTCCCAGTTCAGCACACTGGGCTGTGTGTCCCAGTTCAGCACACTGGGCTGTGTGTCCCAGTTCAGCACACTGGGCTGTGTGTCCCAGTTCAGCACACTGGGCTGTGTGTCCCAGTTCAGCACACTGGGCTGTGTGTCCCAGTTCAGCACACGAGCCTGTGTATCCCAGTTCAGCACACTGGGCTGTGTATCCCAGTTCAGCACACTGGGCTGTGTATCCCAGTTCAGCACACTGGGCTGTGTATCCCAGTTCAGCACACTGGGCTGTGTATCCCAGTTCAGCACACTGGGCTGTGTGTCCCAGTTCAGCACACTGGGCTGTGTGTCCCAGTTCAGCACACTGGGCTGTGTGTCCCAGTTCAGCACACTGGGCTGTGTGTCCCAGTTCAGCACACTGGGCTGTGTGTCCCAGTTCAGCACAGTGGGCTGTGTATCCCAGTTCAGCACACTGGGCTGTGTGTCCCAGTTCAGCACACTGGGCTGTGTGTCCCAGTTCAGCACACTGGGCTGTGTGTCCCAGTTCAGCACACTGCCTGTGTGTCCCAGTTCAGCACACTGGGCTGTGTGTCCCAGTTCAGCACACTGGGCTGTGTGTCCCAGTTCAGCACACTGGGCTGTGTGTCCCAGTTCAGCACACTGCCTGTGTATCCCAGTTCAGCACACTGGGCTGTGTGTCCCAGTTCAGCACACTGGGCTGTGTGTCCCAGTTCAGCACACTGGGCTGTGTATCCCAGTTCAGCACACTGGGCTGTGTGTCCCAGTTCAGCACACTGGGCTGTGTGTCCCAGTTCAGCACACTGGGCTGTGTGTCCCAGTTCAGCTCACTGGGCTGTGTGTCCCAGTTCAGCACACTGGGCTGTGTGTCCCAGTTCAGCTCACTGGGCTGTGTGTCCCAGTTCAGCACACTGGGCTGTGTGTCCCAGTTCAGCACACTGGGCTGTGTGTCCCAGTTCAGCACACTGGGCTGTGTGTCCCAGTTCAGCACACTGGGCTGTGTATCCCAGTTCAGCACACTGGGCTGTGTGTCCCAGTTCAGCACACTGGGCTGTGTGTCCCAGTTCAGCTCACTGGGCTGTGTATCCCAGTTCAGCACACTGGGCTGTGTGTCCCAGTTCAGCTCACTGGGCTGTGTATCCCAGTTCAGCACACTGGGCTGTGTGTCCCAGTTCAGCACACTGGGCTGTGTGTCCCAGTCAGCACACTGGGCTGTGTGTCCCAGTTCAGCACACTGGGCTGTGTGTTCCAGTTCAGCACACTGGGCTGTGTGTCCCAGTTCAGCACACTGGGCTGTGTGTCCCAGTTCAGCACACTGGTCTGTGTGTCCCAGTTCAGCACACTGGGCTGTGTGTCCCAGTTCAGCACACTGGGCTGTGTGTCCCAGTTCAGCACACTGGGCTGTGTGTCCCAGTTCAGCACACTGGGCTGTGTGTCCCAGTTCAGCACACTGGGCTGTGTGTCCCAGTTCAGCACACTGGGCTGTGTGTCCCAGTTCAGCACACTGGGCTTTGTGTCCCAGTTCAGCACACTGGGCTGTGTGTCCCAGTTCAGCACACTGGGCTGTGTGTCCCAGTTCAGCACACTGGCTGTGTGTCCCAGTTCAGCACACTGGGCTGTGTGTCCCAGTTCAGCACACTGGCTGTGTGTCCCAGTTCAGCACACTGGGCTGTGTGTCCCAGTTCAGCACACTGGGCTGTGTGTCCCAGTTCAGCACACTGGGCTGTGTGTCCCAGTTCAGCACACTGGGCTGTGTGTCCCAGTTCAGCACACTGGGCTGTGTGTCCCAGTTCAGCACACTGGGCTGTGTGTCCCAGTTCAGCACACTGGGCTGTGTGTCCCAGTTCAGCACACTGGGCTGTGTGTCCCAGTTCAGCACACTGGGCTGTGTGTCCCAGTTCAGCACACTGGGCTGTGTGTCCCAGTTCAGCACACTGGTCTGTGTATACCAGTTCAGCACACTGGGCTGTGTGTCCCAGTTCAGCACAGTGGGCTGTGTGTCCCAGTTCAGCACACAAAGCTCTGATAACATGGCAAAATCATTTGAAAACGGCTTTTGAATGAGCGTTAAAGCTATAACAACCCGCACGGCGGCAGGAAAACTGGTCAAACTCACATTTTTTGCCAGCAACGGCTATTCACTAAGCTCCGATGTGCAAATCTCACCTTAAACACTCGCATTCCTCTCTCGCCACCTATAGGGGGCGCTGGCCCCATTCATTTCAGCTCCGGAGACCCCCAGATTAAATCCTAGGTAATACAATAAAATTACAGCCAGCATAGAGGGTAAGCGCTAGGGTAATGAGGGGGTTAAATAGCCGGCACTGCTTTGTTGGTAATGGGGGTGGTGGAAGCTTGTAGTTTCCCAGGGTTGATTTTCAGGTAGGGTGACCAGATTTTGAAAATGAAAAACCGGGACACAATTTTTTTTTATTAATACAACAAATGACATTACTAAAAAAGAATATTATAATGATATTTATCTAATAGTGTCACCATTGATGCTGTATTATTCATTCTACCTCTTACCATTCTCTCTCTACCTTCTCCCCCAGCAGGGCCGCCAACAGAAATTATGCCCACCCGCCCAAAACAAAATGTAATCGCCCAACCAAAAAATCTACTTGCTGCCTAGTCCCGCACCTAGCCCCACCCCTTAAAAAAGAAATTGAATAAATTCCTAGTAAGAACTAGTAACAGGATTTGTTTTTTACATAACAGTTTATTGATTGTATTACACATATACTGTACAATTCGTCCTTGTTACGTGTGTGTGTGTATATGACTTTCTGAACCCATTAATCAGTGTCAGGATGCCCCCTCTTCACAATTTCTAAAGCAGCAATCCCGCCTGGGATCTTACCTGATCTGCAATCTCTCAAGGTACTATACTGGAGGGGAGGTGTTCCCTACCTGTCTTCCGAGGTCTCCCGTGTGAAACTTGAGAGTCAGATCTGGAAGAAAGCAATATAGGTTATTTCGGTGTAGGTATATGGCAGTTAAGATAAGACACACAGAGAGAGAAACACAGAGAGAGAAACACAGAGAGAGAGACACAGAGAGAGACACAGAGAGAGAGACACAGAGAGAGACACAGAGAGAGACACAGAGAGAGACACAGAGAGAGACACAGAGAGAGACACAGAGAGAGACACAGAGAGAGACACAGAGAGAGACACAGAGAGAGACACAGAGAGAGACACAGAGAAAGAGACAGACAGACAGACAGACAGACAGACAGCGAGAGAGACAGACAGACAGACAGCGAGAGAGACAGACAGACAGACAGCGAGAGAGACAGACAGACAGACAGACAGAGAGCGAGAGAGACAGACAGACAGACAGACAGAGAGCGAGAGAGACAGACAGACAGACAGACAGAGAGCGAGAGAGACACACACACACACACAGAGAGAGACACAGAGAGACTTTGACTTTTGAAAACTCTTTATTATACTAAAAAAGTTTCAATATAAAAATACTTTTAACATGAATAGAAGTTACATATGAAATGTTAATTCGTCATTTTCACCAAGACTGCAAACAGCATCTCTCACACACCATTTCTTAACAAACATTTGAAAATTACTATACATTGCATAAAAAACGATAAGCAATCCGAATCCTGGACACAACCAAAATTCAGAAAATACAAAGAGCGTTTATAAGTCCAACACCGAGCTGTTTATTATTTCTAGATTTTAAGATTGCAAGCTTTGCCTGACCAATCAAGAAATTTGCCAGGAAAATTAAAGAACTCTTTTTAGAGGTGTACCACACACCCATAATGAACACTTGTTTAGAAAAAGGTAGATGCAAACTAAAAAACTAATTCTCACATAAAATAGTCTGTAATCTGGCACAGTCACTAAGTAAATCAAAAACAGTTTCAGGAGCTGCACAAAAGGGACAATCGGTAGAGACACTGGAATCAATACGATGTACAAAAGTGTTGATTGCAATAATGCCATGCAGGAAACGCCACTGCAAATCCCCCGATCTCTTTGGGATTGGCAACTTGTACAAAGTTCTCCATGCTGGACAGTGAGACTCACTAATGGACAAATGCTGCCTCCATTTTGTATCAACTAAGCCATTTAAGATATGAAAATGGCGAACCTTTACTGATAGAACAAACAAATCTTTCTTTCCTACAGACTCAAAAACCAGCCCCTCCATTTTAGTCAGATTCAACAACAACCCTGGTACATACTCCCCACTCTCTGTTTCCTTCCTTAGGAAAAACATGATCTACAAAACATGGGTATAAAAGATCAAGAACCTGACTTGGCAGTTTATCAACAAAGTCTTGCAAGCATTTCTCAACAAAAAGAATTGACCTAATTTGAAGCAATGCAGCCACCTCTTGGGGACATTTCCAAGAAAACTTCTGAAAATCAATGAGATGACACACTTTACTCCCAGCCCCGACAAACGTACAGACAAGACTATGATTTTTGAAGTACAGGCATACCCCGCATTAACGTACATAATGGGACCGGAGCGTGTATGTAAAGCGAAAATGTACTTAAAGTGAAGCACTCCCTTTTTCCACTTATCAATGCATGTACTGTACTGCAATCGTTATATACGTGCATAATTGGTGTAAATAACGCATTTGTAACAGGCTCTACAGTCTCCCCGCTTGCGCACAGCTTCAGTACAGGTAGGGAGTCGGTATTGCTGTTCAGGACGTGCTGACAGGCGCATGCGTGAGCTGCCGTTTGCCTATTGGGCGCTATGTCCTTACTCGCGAGTGTACTTAAAGTGAGTGTCCTTAAACCGGGGTATGCCTGTACTGAGAAGAAAATAAAATATTAAAAAACAAGGGCTCCTGCAAAAGCCAAGACACGCACGCGCATGTCACCACATTTAACTGTTACCATTCTCCAAGCATTAAAGAGACCTTTATAAAAGGAAGGTAAAATAGTATCATCAAAACCAACAGGGTCCATTAAAAACAATTATCTATCATATCCAAACCCCCCCCCCACTCTACGAAAAAGGGCAAAAGCAAAACCTCTCCAGACTAACTCGCCCTCACAAAATAACAATCTCTGAACCGCCTGTAAACGAAAAGCTGCCACACGACTAATTAAGTCTATGAGTCCCTGTCCAGCCTCAGCCAAAGGTAAAAACCACACACTGTTTTAACCAGTGGTTACTATCCCAGAAAAATCCCAAAAACATTGCCTCAAGTAGGCCTGCTGGAGGGTCAAGGCACACAAGTTTGTGGTCACACATTGAGGCCGCTAGATTATTAATGACCAGCACCCTTCCACGGAAAGACAACTGAGGACGCAACCAGAGTCATTTCTGCAACTTTGCTTTCCCTTTTTCTTGTAGTCCTTCCCAGTCCTTCAGCACAAAGGCATCGCTCCCCAGAGAAACACCCAGGACTTTTATACCATCTCTATTCCACTTCAAATCTGCAGGTAAAAAATGGGATTACAACCCAGCCAGCTACCAATTTACAAAGTGTCACATTTTGCCCAGTTTATTTTTGCTGAAGCTACTCGTTCAAAGGTCGCAACGCAGGAACCAAGAACCTGAAGATCATTGTCATCATTAATAAACACAGGAACATCATCTGCAGAAGCCGAGACTGTCACAGGCCTAGCATCTGGTATACAAGGTATAGCAATCCCTGATAAAGATTTCCGGAGCATAACCAGAAAAGGTTCAATAGGCAGAGAATAAAGCATGCCAGAGAGAGAGCCCCCGTACCCCATCCCTCTCTCTATAGGAAAAGGACAGCTCAGTCCCCCATTAATTTCCCAAACACTATAAATGTTACAATATAACAGCTGGACATAAGAAATTAAAGCTTGTCCAAATCTAAAAGAACGCATGGTTTTAACCAAATAACAATGATCAACCGTGTCAAAGGCTGAGAGAGCCGCGCACAGAGAATGGGGGAGAGAGACACAGAGAATGGAGGAGAGACACCGAGAGAATGGGGGAGAGAGACGCGCACAGAGAATGGGGGAGAGACACAGAGAATGGAGGAGAGACACCGAGAGAGAGGGGGAGAGAGACACACAGAGAATGAGGGAGAGAGAGACGCACACAGAGAATGGGGGAGACACACACAGAGAATGGGGGAGAGAGACACAGAGAATGGAGGAGAGACACACAGAGAGAATGGGGGAGAGAGACACACAGAGAATGGGGAGAGAGACACACAGAGAATGGGGGAGAGAAAGATACACACAGAGCATGGGGGAGAGAGACACACACAGAGAATGGGGGAGAGAGACACACAGAGAATGGGGGAGAGACACACAGAGAATGGGGGAGAGAGACACACAGAGAATGAGGGAGAGAGAGATACACACAGAGAATGGGGGAGACACACACAGAGAATGGGGGAGAGAGACACAGAGAATGGAGGAGAGAGACAGAGAGAATGGGGGAGAGCGACACACAGAGAATGGGGGAGAGAGACACACAGAGAATGGGGGAGAGAGAGATACACACAGAGAATGGGGGAGAGAAAGATACACACAGAGCATGGGGGAGAGAGACACACACAGAGAATGGGGGAGAGAGACACACAGAGAATGGGGGAGAGACACACAGAGAATGGGGGAGAGACACAGAGAATGGGGGAGAGAGACACAGAGAATGGGGGAGAGAGAAACACACAGAGAATGGGGGAGACACACACAGAGAATGAGTGAGAGAAACAGAGAATGGGGGAGATACACACAGAGAATAGGGGAGAGAGACACAGAGAATGGGGGAGAGAGACACACAAGAGAATGGGGGAGAGAGACACACAGAGAATGCGGGAGACACACACAGAGAATGAGTGAGAGAAACAGCGAATGGGGGAGAGACACACACAGAATAGGGGAGAGAGACACAGAGAATGGGGGAGAGAGACACCCAAGAGAATGGGGAGAGAGAGACACACACAGAGAATGGGGGAGACACACACAGAGAATGGGGGAGACACACACAGAGAATGGGTGAGAGAAACAGAGAATGGGGGAGAGACACACACAGAATAGGGGAGAGACACACAGAGAATGGGGGAGAGAGACACACAAGAGAATGGGGAGAGAGAGACACACACATAGAGGGGACATAAAGCGCAGTTGGTGAGGTCATTTGTTTATAAATATATTTTTTAATGTGTCCCGGTTTTTACTTTTGTAAATCTGGTCATGCTATCAGTGAGTAAAGGCTTAGTGAGTATATGATAAGCGAGTACAGGTTCAGTGAGTACAGACTCAGTGAGAACACACTCAGTGAATACATGTTCAGCGAGTACAGGCTCGGCGAGTATGAGTACAGGCTCCGTGAGTACAGGCTCCGTGAGTACAGGCTCAGTGAGTACAGGCTCGGTGAGTGCAGGCTCAGTGAGTACATACTAAGTGAGTACAGGCTCGGTGAGTAAAGATGCTGACTATAAACAATGACACTGAGTGTGAATCAGGGGAACCGGGGTCAGATCCCGGCGTCGGCTCCTTGTGACCTTGAACAAGTCACTTTACCTCCCTGTGCCTCACGTACCAAAAAGTAGATTGTAAACTCTACGGGGCAGGGACTGTGCCTGCAACAGCTCTATGTACAGTGCTGTGTACACTGTGAGCGATAGGCAAGACAAAAACATTGTGTTATTATAACAAAGCCCCTTTAGTGCCAGACCCCCTGACGTAGGGGTACCCAAAGGGTTAAGATAACATTGCGTTGTCCAAAATAACATGACATTAACCATCGCCTAAGAGCCGGCCCTGATATAACAGCGTTTAGCGAATCGTGCCCTATCTCTCCCTGCTGTGGATACTTCTCATTGGTTCCAATGACAGGTAAAGCAGTGGCACTGTGCTTCCCACAGGAAAAGCCCAAAGATATATCTTTATTTAAATAAATCACATTATAAAAGCGGGATATGTACTGTATGTGTACAGAAGGTTTACAGCACGTGGCAATCCCTGTCTGTATCTTTCTAAGTTTATCAGAACTGCTAATCTCTGCTCTGCCATTTCCAGGAAACCACAGGTTGTATTCTCTATCACTTTCATTATTACTCACACTGCCGGCCAAAGGTAAAACCTGGGGCAGAGATCAGCAGCAGGACGGAGAGGCAGGGGCGAGAGGGAGAGAAGGAAACAGGGCGAGAGGGAGAGAAGGAAACAGGGCGAGAGGGAGAGAAGGAAACAGGGCGAGAGGGAGAGAAGGAAACAGGGTGAGAGGGAGAGGCAGGGGCAAGCAAGAGGGAAGGAAACAGGGCGAGAGGGAGAGAAGGAAACAGGGCGAGAGGGACAGAAGGAAACAGGGCGAGAGGGAGAGAAGGAAACAGGGCGAGAGGGAGAGAAGGAAACAGGGCGAGAGGGAGAGAAGGAAACAGGGTGAGAGGGAGAGGCAGGGGCAAGCAAGAGAGAAGGAAACAGGGCGAGAGGGAGAGAAGGAAACAGGGCGAGAGGGACAGAAGGAAACAGGGCGAGAGGGACAGAAGGAAACAGGGCGAGAGGGAGAGAAGGAAACAGGGCGAGAGGGAGAGAAGGAAACAGGGCGAGAGGGAGAGAAGGAAACAGGGCGAGAGGGAGAGAAGGAAACAGGGTGAGAGGGAGAGGCAGGGGCAAGCAAGAGAGAAGGAAACAGGGCGAGAGGGAGAGAAGGAAACAGGGTGAGAGGGAGAGGCAGGGGCAAGCAAGAGAGAAGGAAACAGGGCGAGAGGGAGAGAAGGAAACAGGGCGAGAGGGACAGAAGGAAACAGGGCGAGAGGGACAGAAGGAAACAGGGCGAGAGGGAGAGAAGGAAACAGGGCGAGAGGGAGAGAAGGAAACAGGGCGAGAGGGAGAGAAGGAAACAGGGCGATAGGGAGCTAAAATCCTCAGGTAAGAGAGATAAAGGGACAGAGGGAGGAAAGGAGACAGAGGAGAGAGAGACCGCAAACAGGAAGGGTAGAGACACAGAGAGAGAGGGGGAGAAGAAAACTCTCCTGAAAGTACAAAGAGGAAAAACGAGAGCGACACACAACGATACAAAGAGTGCGAGAGAGGTACAGACGCACGTTTACCACCTGTGCGCTTCTGACTGTCTCCACCCTTTCACTGCCAGAGGACTCTGCAAACGGGTTTGTGACAATAGAATATTTAGTTCCCACACAAGCAGGAGCTGAATGAATATAAAGCCTCCCCATCCCATGGAGGGAGAGCTGTCATTCTATATAAGGAAGGTCTCCAGGGTCCTTGTTGAGTTTGCAGTGTGGTGTTACATAGTTACATAGTTACATAGTAGATGAGGTTGAAAAAAGACGTACGTCCATCAAGTTCAACCTATGCTAAATTCAGACAACAGATACTTTATTCTATATCTATACTTACTATATCTATACTATACTTACACACACTTGGTGTGTGTGGTTAATAACTGGTTATTCTGCAAGCCAGGGTCATACGCAAGATGATTTAGCCCAGATAGTGTCAACTCAGCCCTCTTTTCCAAGCACAACAAGTTCTGTTTCTTTTCTTACTTTATTTGGGGAAAGTAGCATAAAATACAGTCACTTGTGAAGAGATGTTATGTATGAATAGTATCTCTCTGTGCGTGCCTTGGTAGTTAAGAGCAGGTGAGAAGATAATCCTACCATACAGGAGTATACAGCAGTGCTCACTCATCCAGAGGTAATGGTGGAAAAGGAAGTGAGGGGCAAGGGTCACACTAAAGGTTCAGTGAGACTGCACCAACTGTCAGCAAAAGACAGGGGGGAAAATGGGAAAGCCCAAAACTAGGAGGACTGGAGAAGTTGCCAGAGCAACCAGGGGTATGACAGACTGGAAGGAAAAAGAGATACATAATGTATCCATTCCATCTGCACTGAGAGAGAACTGCAAGGAAAGTGACATCCTAGTGCAGCTAGCAGGGGGAACTGCAAGGAAAGTGACATCCTAGTGCAGCTAGCAGGGGGGACTGCCAAGGGAAGTGACATCCTAGTGCAGCTAGCAGGGGGAACTGCAAGGGAAGTGACATCCTAGTGCAGCTAGCAGGGGGAACTGCCAAGGGAAGTGACATCCTAGTGCAGCTAGCAGGGGGAACTGCCAAGGGAAGGGACATCCTAGTGCAGCTAGCAGGGGGAACTGCCAAGGGAAGTGACATCCTAGTGCAGCTAGCAGGGGGAACTGCCAAGGGAAGTGACATCCTAGTGCAGCTAGCAGGGGGGACTGCAAGGGAAGTGACATCCTAGTGCAGCTAGCAGGGGGAACTGCCAAGGGAGAAGGGGGGCTGAACAGAAAAGGCAGACAGGGGTATTTCTGTTCCATGATACTCCCCGTCTGGTATCTGGAGATACCACTATTTAAGGTGTATGTGGAATGTATGTGCAATATAACATAACAACTTTATGTCCACATAACGGTTGGATACCGGCCGGTACCATCAGCTTGACATCCTTTGTCATCTCGGTAAGGTAGGTGGAGGCACAGCTCTAGGTCAGCTTGATGCACCACAATGTCTCTCAGAGTTCATAGAACTGGTAGTCAGTTCTTCCTTATTATAATCCGGTTTGGGCATTAGGAGGATAGTCCCTTGTTTGTCTTTAGTTTTTATTTGTAATTCCTTACATGCTCCAACGAAATTGGTGCCACAATCGGAGCGTATTTGTTTCACTGGTCCCTTGCACTGTTTTCCTTCAACTTTGTGAGAAAACAGTCCCTTTGACTCTGTAGTTTTCTCTACAGAGTGCATCGCCTCGTGGGAGTGCCAGTTGTGGTAGTTTGTCATCCTATCAGCTGGCGTTTGGCTGAAGGAGATGGTCTTTGGCTCCTTGCGGAGGCGGATCAACGCCCCTGGAAGATTGGTTGTCAGATCTAGTCCAGTGAGTAGTGCCCCGTTTGGAGAAGTTTCCTGGTGCCGAGCATTGGAGTTGAACGTTATCCAGACCTGGCTGGGTTTCTGACGGTGGTGGACACCAGATGATGGGAGGTGCCGGCATTTTTTACCTTCCTTCAGTGAAGGCGCTGGTTCTGCGTGTCCGCTAAGGAATCTCTTCCGCGTGAAGACCACAATTTGATTCTTGGTCTCCGGCTCCCTTTGTGGGTTGCCGCCGAGCGAAGTGAGCCTAGGGATGGCAGGTTCTCTATTGTTCGGGAGGCGTCCTTTTGGTGAATGGAATGGTAGCGGAGTCACCCAACTGCCTAGTCCGTCTTTAGAGAGCTCCTTGACCTTTATCTTCCCTTGATGGTGTTTGCTTGTCGTCGTTCCTTGTTGTCTGGAACGCTGTGCACCGTAGGTCATTGGTGCATTCCTCTTGCACGAGAACATCTCCCCATAGTTTGGTTAAACGCTTTTGTGTCTCTTTGTTAACTGCCATCGGGAGGTTATTTTCTCCCTGGACGTAACGAAGAACAGTCTCTTTTGCCCTAGTAAGTCCCTTTATGAAATGTTTCTGTGGCTGTCTCTTTTTAGACATGTGAGAGGACAGTCTTTTTGACACTGTGGCTTCACCTGTAGGGCGGAATCTTTTGCGACTATGCCAGCCGTGGCAGCTGGCTGCTTTGTCGCTTGATACTCTGTGGAGAGGAACAACTGTACGTCTTAGTCGTGCCATTGCTCGCGAGAGGACCGTTTGGTTGTTTATTGCCTTTTGGACGATCCCTTTGTCGGTCACCTTTGGGAGGTTACTTCCTTCCCTCGGTGGAATCGACTCATCATCCTTAGCTGTCTGGACTGCTGAGCATCCTAGGCCATTGTCACATCCCCCCGATGTGAGGAGGGTTTTGTTGATCTCAGGGGTATGACCTTGTCTTTTCTCTTCACTTGGCCCTTTGGTCACTTGGAGATGGCCAAGACATGGTTCAGAGAGAGATGTGTGTCCACATTCTGTTACCACCGTTCTGCGGGCGTCAACATAGTCTTGTCCGTGCTCTTTGTCAGTGCACGCGTTGCCCACTATCACCCATCCTAGGTCAAGTCTTTGGGCGTATGGCGCGTTGTGGGGTCCGTTATGCTGTTTACGGACTTTATGTACCCTCATGATGTCCCTGCCGATCAGCAGCAAGTTCTTGGCGCCTTGTTCTACTGGCAGGATGGAGTTGGCTATTCTTTTGAGGTGCGGGTAATGGCGTGCCATGTCTGGTGTGGGAATCTCGTCCCTGTTTGTGGCCATGTGGCTGCACTCGATGAGTGTGGGAAGGGGCATGTTCACTTTGCCGTCTATTGAGCATATGGTGTAGCCATTCACTCTTCTCCCTGTTGTCTCCATTCGCCCTGCGCACGTTCTGAGAGTGTAAGGAGAAGCACCGTCTTGTATGTTAAACATGTCGAAGAACTCTGACCTGACCAGCGATCGGTTGCTCTGGTCGTCGAGGATTGCGTACATCCGAATAGCCTTCTCAGGTTGTCCCTGGGGGTGTACTGCGACAAGGCATATTTTGGAGCAGGATATTTTGTCACCTTCTTTTCCGCAAACCTCAGTGCGCTGAGATGTGATGGATGTTGACTCTCTTTCTCCTTCCTCCCCGCCATGCTCCGCTACGGAGGATGGGTTCTTGAGTTGGTGGAGTGTCAGCGCCTCTGGGTGTAAAGATGTCACGTGCTTGTCACTTTCGCACACTGTGCATTTGATCTCTTCTTTACAGTCCCTGGCTAGGTGAGTCGTGGAACCGCAGCACCTGAAGCAAACTCTGAATTCTCCAAGTAAGCTCTTGCGTTCCTCTAGGGACTTCATCCTGAACCCAAAGCACTTGTTGAGTGGGTGTGGCTTCTTGTGTATGCGACATTCCCTGTTTGGGTCCCTTGGTTCCTTGCCTCCGGTGACCGACTGATCGGGAGTAGTTTGGGTCGTGGGAGGCACGTCCGTCCTGCGGACCGAGATGGGTGTTTGGGTGTTACAATATCTCGTTACTGGTCTCTCGTTCCTCAGTTTGCTTGCACTGTATGTGGTTTGCGCGCCCAAGATGAAACTGGGATCGTTCCTTGTCCTTGCCGCTTCGCGGATGAAGCTCAAGAAGAATGAGAATGGGGGGTAGACGACTTGCTTCTCCCTTTTGTATTTGGAACCTTGTGAAATCCATCTTTCTTGGAGGTTGAAGGGTAGCTTCTCCAGGATGGGTCTCACTCCACGAGCTGAGTCTAGGACGTTGAGACCTATTAAGGAATGGTCTTTCCTTGCGAACTCCAGTTCTTGCAGCAGGTCCCCGAGCTCTCGTAACTTCGAGTAGTCTTTAGTTGTGATCTTGGGGATGCTGTCGACTCTTTTGAAGAGCGAATCCTCGACTGCTTCGGGGCTGCCGTAGGACTCTTCTAGCCTTTCCCACACTAGGTCAAGACCTACTTGGGGTTGGTGCGCGTTTGCCGCCCGCAGTCTATTCGCGTGCTCTCTGGATTCGTTCCCCAGGAACTTGAATAGCAGGTTGAGCTCTTCCCTTGCTGAGAAGTCCAAGCTGTTGATTGCGTCTTTGAACGTCAACTTCCACGTCCGGTAGTTCTCAGGGCGGTCGTCGAAGCTGGTGAGTCCTGCTTGCACCAGGTCATGCCGAATCATGTACTTGACTATGTCTGTCAGGCCTGAGGCATCGGCGTGTTTGTCACATTCTGAGGTAGTTGCTGGGAGGGTTCGTGCGGTCGCCTCTTCCTTGGCGTGGACGCATGATGACTGCTGGTCGGTGTGAGGGGCTGTTTTCTCCCGCGTGGGTGTACCTGGATTGCAAGCCTGTTGTAGTGCATCCGTGTGCGCACTGGCGTGTGGATCACTGTTGCCGCTGTGGCTATCCCAGGCAGCATGTACCATTGAAGGAACAGCATCTTCTCCTCGTGGGCCCAGCAAGTCTGTGGAGCCACTCCATCCGTGTTGAGATGGTGCGCTGGTGTTTACACTGAAGAGACTCCTTACGTAGTCTTCAGTGCGTTGGGCTGGATTCTCTGAGGCAATCCGTCTGTACGGTTGCTCCACGCCATCCTGTTGCGCGGCTGCTTCTAGGACTTCAGCTTGGGCTATGGCGGCAGCGGTTTCCTTCTCTTGATTAAGTGCCTCTAGTTCCGCATCAAATTCGGCTTTCCTACGCGCAGTCGCTGCGGCAGTAGCGGCGGTAGCGGCATTAGCGGCAGCAGTGGCGGTCGCAGCAGCGGTAGCGGCATTAGCGGCGGCTGTCTTTTCCTCCTCTTCTATGCGCGCTCTTCCTGCTCTTATGGCTGCTTCTCTGCGACTATATTCGGCCCTGGCACGTGCGGCCTCTGCGGTGGCTCGCGCCTTGGTAGCGTTTGCGCTTGCGCTTGACACGTTGGATTGCGCTGATTTTTCAGACCTTGATGAGTGCCTTGATGTGCTGGAGCGCTGCGACGCGGTCTCCAGGAGGAGCTCTTTTCTCACGCTTTGCGCGTCTGTGATAGCGGTCCGCACGCGGCTGTCACGTGTAAGGTCAATGTCATTTTGTAAGTCTCTTTCTTGCAGGCTTTCGCTGGTGTTGGCCCTGGTCAGGTAAGTAATATATGCTTCTGACAGTTCTTGATAACGCGAGTAATCGGTCCTTAATTGCATTATTGCCTGCTCGAGCTGTTGCGCATAGTTGCCAACGCTAGTAACATTGCGTATTCCCAGTGTGGTTGTGCTCCAGGCCAACTCTAGTTTAGCGCGGTGCGCTTCAATGTCACTCTCATATTTTTCACGGGCCTTTTGTGTCAGTGTGACTGTCCGTTTGGGCCTTGGGTCTGCCTGCGCCTGTTGCAGTTGCGCAGCGGTCTCTGTGTCTGAGTGATCGCTCTCCTGCGTGATGTCTGGTGAGGCTCTGAGTTCTGCCATGCTGTAGGTGTGTGTAGGCCTTTAGCCAGTGCGTGTGGCGTGCGGTCTTTTACCTGTGTCAGCGATGGGCGTCTGTCTCAGATGATGCCGAGCGGTGTCCTGCAGCGTGCAGCGTTGGGGTAGCTGTACTCACAGGTGTCCGGTGGCTCTGACCTGTGTCCTGGCGGGTGTCCGGTGGCGTGGCCCTTGATGGCGCTGGCCGTGGGGACGTGCGCAGGGGTAGGAGAGATGGTGGATCCTCACTATGGGGCTGTGCAGGGGGTGCACTCAGACAGAGAAAGGCAATACGGTTTTGTGTAAGGAGCACTGTTTGTCTGCAAAGCTGCTGCCTCGTGTGCAAGGTTGTTTGCTGGTTAAAGCTTGCTGCCCTGTCTGAAAGGCTGCTTGTGCAGTGTAAGCTGCTGCTTGTCTGTTAAGGCTGCAGGCTGTGTGCAGTTTGAGCTACTTGGTGCTTCTGAGACTGCTCTGTTTTATCATGGAGTCTGGAGTAGCAGCTCCTGTAAGTGTCTGTAAGGCACACAGTATCTTCTCACTATTCTGCAAGCCAGGGTCATACGCAAGATGATTTAGCCCAGATAGTGTCAACTCGGCCCTCTTTTCCAAGCACAACAAGTTCTGTTTCTTTTCTTACTTTATTTGGGGAAAGTAGCATAAAATACAGTCACTTGTGAAGAGATGTTGATGTATGAATAGTGTCTCTCTGTGGGTGCTTGGTAGTTAAAGGCAGGTGAGAAGATAATCCTACCATACAGGAGTATACAGCAGTGCTCACTCATCCAGAGGTAATGGTGGAAAAGGAAGTGAGGGGCAAGGGTCACACTAAAGGTTCAGTGAGACTGCACCAACTGTCAGCAAAAGACAGGGGGGAAAATGGGAAAGCCCAAAACTAGGAGGACTGGAGAAGTTGCCAGAGCAACCAGGGGTGTGACAGACTGGAAGGAAAAAGAGATACATAATGTATCCATTCCATCTGCACTGAGAGAGAACTGCAAGGAAAGTGACATCCTAGTGCAGCTAGCAGGGGGAACTGCCAAGGGAAGGGACATCCTAGTGCAGCTAGCAGGGGGAACTGCCAAGGAAAGTGACATCCTAGTGCAGCTAGCAGGGGGAACTGCCAAGGAAAGTGACATCCTAGTGCAGCTAGCAGGGGGAACTGCCAAGGAAAGTGACATCCTAGTGCAGCTAGCAGGGGGAACTGCCAAGGAAAGTGACATCCTAGTGCAGCTAGCAGGGGGAACTGCCAAGGGAAGGGACATCCTAGTGCAGCTAGCAGGGGGAACTGCCAAGGAAAGTGACATCCTAGTGCAGCTAGCAGGGGGGACTGCCAAGGAAAGTGACATCCTAGTGCAGCTAGCAGGGGGGACTGCCAAGGGAAGTGACATCCTAGTGCAGCTAGCAGGGGGAACTGCCAAGGAAAGTGACATCCTAGTGCAGCTAGCAGGGGGAACTGCCAAGGGAAGTGACATCCTAGTGCAGCTAGCAGGGGGAACTGCAAGGAAACTGACATCCTAGTGCAGCTAGCAGGGGGAACTGCAAGGAAAGTGACATCCTAGTGCAGCTAGCAGGGGGAAATGCCAAGGGAAGTGACATCCTAGTGCAGCTAGCAGGGGGAACTGCCAAGGAAAGTGACATCCTAGTGCAGCTAGCAGGGGGGAACTGCCAAGGGAAGTGACATCCTAGTGCAGCTAGCAGGGGGAACTGCCAAGGGAAGTGACATCCTAGTGCAGCTAGCAGGGGGAACTGCAAGGAAAGTGACATCCTAGTGCAGCTAGCAGGGGGAACTGCCAAGGGAAGTGACATCCTAGTGCAGCTAGCAGGGGGAACTGCAAGGGAAGTGACATCCTAGTGCAGCTAGCATGGGGGACTGCCAAGGGAAGTGACATCCTAGTGCAGCTAGCAGGGGGAACTGCAAGGAAAGTGACATCCTAGTGCAGCTAGCAGGGGGAACTGCAAGGGAAGTGACATCCTAGTGCAGTTGGCAGGGGGAACTGCCAAGGGAAGTGACATCCTAGTGCAGCTAGCAGGGGGAACTGCCAAGGGAAGTGACATCCTAGTGCAGCTAGCAGGGGGGACTGCAAGGGAAGTGACATCCTAGTGCAGCTAGCAGGGGGAACTGCAAGGGAAGTGACATCCTAGTGCAGCTAGCAGGGGGATCTGCAAGGGAAGTGACATCCTAGTGCAGCTAGCAGGGGGGACTGCCAAGGGAAGTGACATCCTAGTGCAGCTAGCAGGGGGATCTGCAAGGGAAGTGACATCCTAGTGCAGCTAGCAGGGGGATCTGCAAGGGAAGTGACATCCTAGTGCAGCTAGCAGGGGGAACTGCCAAGGAAAGTGACATCCTAGTGCAGCTAGCAGGGGGAACTGCAAGGGAAGGGACATCCTAGTGCAGCTAGCAGGGGGAACTGCAAGGGAAGTGACATCCTAGTGCAGCTAGCAGGGGGAACTGCAAGGGAAGTGACATCCTAGTGCAGCTAGCAGGGGGAACTGCCAAGGGAAGGGACATCCTAGTGCAGCTAGCAGGGGGGACTGCAAGGAAAGTGACATCCTAGTGCAGCTAGCAGGGGGGACTGCAAGGAAAGTGACATCCTAGTGCAGCTAGCAGGGGGGACTGCAAGGGAAGTGACATCCTAGTGCAGCTAGCAGGGGGAACTGCAAGGGAAGTGACATCCTAGTGCAGCTAGCAGGGGGAACTGCCAAGGGAAGTGACATCCTAGTGCAGCTAGCAGGGGGAACTGCAAGGGAAGTGACATCCTAGTGCAGCTAGCAGGGGGAACTGCCAAGGGAAGTGACATCCTAGTGCAGCTAGCAGGGGGAACTGCAAGGAAAGTGACATCCTAGTGCAGCTAGCAGGGGGAACTGCAAGGGAAGTGACATCCTAGTGCAGTTGGCAGGGGGAACTGCCAAGGGAAGTGACATCCTAGTGCAGCTAGCAGGGGGAACTGCCAAGGGAAGTGACATCCTAGTGCAGCTAGCAGGGGGAACTGCAAGGGAAGTGACATCCTAGTGCAGCTAGCAGGGGGAACTGCCAAGGGAAGTGACATCCTAGTGCAGCTAGCAGGGGGAACTGCCAAGGGAAGTGACATCCTAGTGCAGCTAGCAGGGGGAACTGCAAGGAAAGTGACATCCTAGTGCAGCTAGCAGGGGGAACTGCCAAGGGAAGTGATATCCTAGTGCAGCTAGCAGGGGGGACTGCCAAGGGAAGTGACATCCTAGTGCAGCTAGCAGGGGGAACTGCCAAGGGAAGTGACATCCTAGTACAGCTAGCAGGGGGGAACTGCCAAGGGAAGTGACATCCTAGTGCAGCTAGCAGGGGGAACTGCAAGGGAAGTGACATCCTAGTGCAGCTAGCAGGGGGAACTGCAAGGAAAGTGACATCCTAGTGCAGCTAGCAGGGGGAACTGCCAAGGAAAGTGACATCCTAGTGCAGCTAGCAGGGGGAACTGCAAGGGAAGTGACATCCTAGTGCAGCTAGCAGGGGGGACTGCCAAGGGAAGTGACATCCTAGTGCAGCTAGCAGGGGGAACTGCAAGGGAAGTGACATCCTAGTGCAGCTAGCAGGGGGAACTGCCAAGGGAAGTGACATCCTAGTGCAGCTAGCAGGGGGGAACTGCAAGGAAAGTGACATCCTAGTGCAGCTAGCAGGGGGAACTGCAAGGGAAGTGACATCCTAGTGCAGCTAGCAGGGGGGACTGCCAAGGGAAGTGACATCCTAGTGCAGCTAGCAGGGGGGAACTGCAAGGGAAGTGACATCCTAGTGCAGCTAGCAGGGGGAACTGCCAAGGGAAGTGACATCCTAGTGCAGCTAGCAGGGGGAACTGCCAAGGAAAGTGACATCCTAGTGCAGCTAGCAGGGGGAACTGCAAGGGAAGTGACATCCTAGTGCAGCTAGCAGGGGGGACTGCAAGGGAAGTGACATCCTAGTGCAGCTAGCAGGGGGAACTGCTAAGGGAAGTGACATCCTAGTGCAGCTAGCAGGGGGAACTGCCAGGGAAGGGACATCCTAGTGCAGCTAGCAGGGGGAACTGCCAAGGGAAGTGACATCCTAGTGCAGCTAGCAGGGGGAACTGCCAAGGAAAGTGACATCCTAGTGCAGCTAGCAGGGGGAACTGCTAAGGGAAGTGACATCCTAGTGCAGCTAGCAGGGGGGACTGCCAAGGGAAGTGACATCCTAGTGCAGCTAGCAGGGGGGACTGCTAAGGGAAGTGACATCCTAGTGCAGCTAGCAGGGGGAACTGCAAGGAAAGTGACATCCTAGTGCAGCTAGCAGGGGGAACTGCCAAGGGAAGTGACATCCTAGTGCAGCTAGCAGGGGGGACTGCCAAGGGAAGTGACATCCTAGTGCAGCTAGCAGGGGGGACTGCCAAGGAAAGTGACATCCTAGTGCAGCTAGCAGGGGGGACTGCCAAGGGAAGTGACATCCTAGTGCAGCTAGCAGGGGGAACTGCCAAGGGAAGTGACATCCTAGTGCAGCTAGCAGGGGGAACTGCCAAGGAAAGTGACATCCTAGTGCAGCTAGCAGGGGGAACTGCAAGGAAAGTGACATCCTAGTGCAGCTAGCAGGGGGAACTGCCAAGGAAAGTGACATCCTAGTGCAGCTAGCAGGGGGAACTGCAAGGGAAGTGACATCCTAGTGCAGCTAGCAGGGGGGACTGCCAAGGAAAGTGACATCCTAGTGCAGCTAGCAGGGGGAACTGCCAAGGGAAGTGACATCCTAGTGCAGCTAGCAGGGGGAACTGCCAAGGGAAGTGACATCCTAGTGCAGCTAGCAGGCGGAACTGCAAGGGAAGTGACATCCTAGTGCAGCTAGCAGGGGGGACTGCAAGGAAAGTGACATCCTAGTGCAGCTAGCAGGGGGAACTGCCAAGGGAAGTGACATCCTAGTGCAGCTAGCAGGGGGAACTGCCAAGGGAAGTGACATCCTAGTGCAGCTAGCAGGGGGAACTGCCAAGGGAAGTGACATCCTAGTGCAGCTAGCAGGCGGAACTGCAAGGGAAGGGACATCCTAGTGCAGCTAGCAGGGGGGACTGCAAGGAAAGTGACATCCTAGTGCAGCTAGCAGGGGGAACTGCCAAGGAAAGTGACATCCTAGTGCAGCTAGCAGGGGGAACTGCAAGGGAAGTGACATCCTAGTGCAGCTAGCAGGGGGGACTGCAAGGAAAGTGACATCCTAGTGCAGCTAGCAGGGGGAACTGCTAAGGGAAGTGACATCCTAGTGCAGCTAGCAGGGGGAACTGCCAAGGAAAGTGACATCCTAGTGCAGCTAGCAGGGGGGACTGCCAAGGGAAGTGACATCCTAGTGCAGCTAGCAGGGGGAACTGCCAAGGAAAGTGACATCCTAGTGCAGCTAGCAGGGGGAACTGCCAAGGGAAGTGACATCCTAGTGCAGCTAGCAGGGGGGACTGCAAGGGAAGTGACATCCTAGTGCAGCTAGCAGGGGGAACTGCAAGGAAAGTGACATCCTAGTGCAGCTAGCAGGGGGGACTGCTAAGGGAAGTGACATCCTAGTGCAGCTAGCAGGGGGAACTGCCAAGGAAAGTGACATCCTAGTGCAGCTAGCAGGGGGAACTGCCAAGGAAAGTGACATCCTAGTGCAGCTAGCAGGGGGGACTGCAAGGGAAGTGACATCCTAGTGCAGCTAGCAGGGGGAACTGCCAAGGGAAGTGACATCCTAGTGCAGCTAGCAGGGGGGAACTGCAAGGGAAGTGACATCCTAGTGCAGCTAGCAGGGGGAACTGCAAGGAAAGTGACATCCTAGTGCAGCTAGCAGGGGGAACTGCCAAGGAAAGTGACATCCTAGTGCAGCTAGCAGGGGGGACTGCAAGGAAAGTGACATCCTAGTGCAGCTAGCAGGGGGAACTGCAAGGAAAGTGACATCCTAGTGCAGCTAGCAGGGGGAACTGCAAGGAAAGTGACATCCTAGTGCAGCTAGCAGGGGGAACTGCAAGGGAAGTGACATCCTAGTGCAGCTAGCAGGGGGAACTGCAAGGGAAGTGACATCCTAGTGCAGCTAGCAGGGGGGAACTGCAAGGGAAGTGACATCCTAGTGCAGCTAGCAGGGGGAACTGCAAGGGAAGTGACATCCTAGTGCAGCTAGCAGGGGGGGACTGCTAAGGGAAGTGACATCCTAGTGCAGCTAGCAGGGGGAACTGCCAAGGAAAGTGACATCCTAGTGCAGCTAGCAGGGGGAACTGCCAAGGAAAGTGACATCCTAGTGCAGCTAGCAGGGGGAACTGCAAGGAAAGTGACATCCTAGTGCAGCTAGCAGGGGGAACTGCCAAGGAAAGTGACATCCTAGTGCAGCTAGCAGGGGGGACTGCAAGGGAAGTGACATCCTAGTGCAGCTAGCAGGGGGAACTGCCAAGGGAAGTGACATCCTAGTGCAGCTAGCAGGGGGGAACTGCAAGGGAAGTGACATCCTAGTGCAGCTAGCAGGGGGAACTGCAAGGAAAGTGACATCCTAGTGCAGCTAGCAGGGGGAACTGCCAAGGAAAGTGACATCCTAGTGCAGCTAGCAGGGGGGACTGCAAGGAAAGTGACATCCTAGTGCAGCTAGCAGGGGGAACTGCAAGGAAAGTGACATCCTAGTGCAGCTAGCAGGGGGAACTGCAAGGAAAGTGACATCCTAGTGCAGCTAGCAGGGGGAACTGCAAGGGAAGTGACATCCTAGTGCAGCTAGCAGGGGGAACTGCAAGGGAAGTGACATCCTAGTGCAGCTAGCAGGGGGGAACTGCAAGGGAAGTGACATCCTAGTGCAGCTAGCAGGGGGAACTGCAAGGGAAGTGACATCCTAGTGCAGCTAGCAGGGGGGGACTGCTAAGGGAAGTGACATCCTAGTGCAGCTAGCAGGGGGAACTGCCAAGGAAAGTGACATCCTAGTGCAGCTAGCAGGGGGAACTGCCAAGGAAAGTGACATCCTAGTGCAGCTAGCAGGGGGAACTGCAAGGAAAGTGACATCCTAGTGCAGCTAGCAGGGGGAACTGCAAGGAAAGTGACATCCTAGTGCAGCTAGCAGGGGGAACTGCCAAGGAAAGTGACATCCTAGTGCAGCTAGCAGGGGGGACTGCCAAGGGAAGTGACATCCTAGTGCAGCTAGCAGGGGGACTGCCAAGGAAAGGGACATCCTAGTGCAGCTAGCAGGGGGAACTGCCAAGGGAAGTGACATCCTAGTGCAGCTAGCAGGGGGAACTGCAAGGGAAGTGACATCCTAGTGCAGCTAGCAGGGGGAACTGCAAGGAAAGTGACATCCTAGTGCAGCTAGCAGGGGGGACTGCCAAGGAAAGTGACATCCTAGTGCAGCTAGCAGGGGGAACTGCAAGGAAAGTGACATCCTAGTGCAGCTAGCAGGGGGAACTGCAAGGGAAGTGACATCCTAGTGCAGCTAGCAGGGGGAACTGCAAGGGAAGTGACATCCTAGTGCAGCTAGCAGGGGGAACTGCAAGGAAAGTGACATCCTAGTGCAGCTAGCAGGGGGGACTGCCAAGGAAAGTGACATCCTAGTGCAGCTAGCAGGGGGGACTGCAAGGAAAGTGACATCCTAGTGCAGCTAGCAGGGGGGACTGCCAAGGAAAGTGACATCCTAGTGCAGCTAGCAGGGGGAACTGCAAGGAAAGTGACATCCTAGTGCAGCTAGCAGGTGGGACTGCAAGGAAAGTGACATCCTAGTGCAGCTAGCAGGGGGAACTGCAAGGAAAGTGACATCCTAGTGCAGCTAGCAGGGGGGACTGCCAAGGAAAGTGACATCCTAGTGCAGCTAGCAGGGGGAACTGCAAGGGAAGTGACATCCTAGTACAGCTAGCAGGGGGGACTGCAAGGAAAGTGACATCCTAGTGCAGCTAGCAGGGGGGACTGCCAAGGAAAGTGACATCCTAGTGCAGCTAGCAGGGGGAACTGCAAGGAAAGTGACATCCTAGTGCAGCTAGCAGGGGGAACTGCAAGGGAAGTGACATCCTAGTGCAGCTAGCAGGGGGAACTGCCAAGGGAAGTGACATCCTAGTGCAGCTAGCAGGGGGAACTGCCAAGGGAAGTGACATCCTAGTGCAGCTAGCAGGGGGAACTGCAAGGGAAGTGACATCCTAGTGCAGCTAGCAGGGGGAACTGCAAGGGAAGTGACATCCTAGTGCAGCTAGCAGGGGGGACTGCCAAGGGAAGTGACATTCTAGTGCAGCTAGCAGGGGGGACTGCCAAGGAAAGTGACATCCTAGTGCAGCTAGCAGGGGAAACTGCAAGGAAAGTGACATCCTAGTGCAGCTAGCAGGGGGGACTGCTAAGGGAAGTGACATCCTAGTGCAGCTAGCAGGGGGACTGCAAGGGAAGTGACATCCTAGTGCAGCTAGCAGGGGGAACTGCAAGGAAAGTGACATCCTAGTGCAGCTAGCAGGGGGGACTGCCAAGGAAAGTGACATCCTAGTGCAGCTAGCAGGGGGAACTGCAAGGAAAGTGACATCCTAGTGCAGCTAGCAGGGGGGAACTGCAAGGGAAGTGACATCCTAGTGCAGCTAGCAGGGGGAACTGCAAGGGAAGTGACATCCTAGTGCAGCTAGCAGGGGGGACTGCCAAGGGAAGTGACATTCTAGTGCAGCTAGCAGGGGGGACTGCCAAGGAAAGTGACATCCTAGTGCAGCTAGCAGGGGGAACTGCAAGGAAAGTGACATCCTAGTGCAGCTAGCAGGGGGGACTGCCAAGGGAAGTGACATCCTAGTGCAGCTAGCAGGGGGAACTGCCAAGGGAAGTGACATCCTAGTGCAGCTAGCAGGGTGAACTGCAAGGGAAGTGACATCCTAGTGCAGCTAGCAGGGGGAACTGCAAGGGAAGTGACATCCTAGTGCAGCTAGCAGGGGGAACTGCCAAGGGAAGTGACATCCTAGTGCAGCTAGCAGGGGGAACTGCAAGGGAAGTGACATCCTAGTGCAGCTAGCAGGGGGAACTGCCAAGGGAAGTGACATTCTAGTGCAGCTAGCAGGGGGAACTGCCAAGGAAAGTGACATCCTAGTGCAGCTAGCAGGGGGAACTGCCAAGGAAAGTGACATCCTAGTGCAGCTAGCAGGGGGGACTGCCAAGGAAAGTGACATCCTAGTGCAGCTAGCAGGGGGAACTGCCAAGGGAAGTGACATCCTAGTGCAGCTAGCAGGGTGAACTGCAAGGGAAGTGACATCCTAGTGCAGCTAGCAGGGGGAACTGCAAGGGAAGTGACATCCTAGTGCAGCTAGCAGGGGGAACTGCCAAGGGAAGTGACATCCTAGTGCAGCTAGCAGGGGGAACTGCAAGGGAAGTGACATCCTAGTGCAGCTAGCAGGGGGGACTGCCAAGGGAAGTGACATCCTAGTGCAGCTAGCAGGGGGGGACTGCAAGGGAAGTGACATCCTAGTGCAGCTAGCAGGGGGACTGCCAAGGGAAGTGACATCCTAGTGCAGCTAGCAGGGGGGGACTGCAAGGGAAGTGACATCCTAGTGCAGCTAGCAGGGGGACTGCCAAGGGAAGTGACATTCTAGTGCAGCTAGCAGGGGGGACTGCCAAGGAAAGTGACATCCTAGTGCAGCTAGCAGGGGGAACTGCAAGGAAAGTGACATCCTAGTGCAGCTAGCAGGGGGAACTGCCAAGGGAAGTGACATCCTAGTGCAGCTAGCAGGGGGAACTGCCAAGGGAAGTGACATCCTAGTGCAGCTAGCAGGGTGAACTGCAAGGGAAGTGACATCCTAGTGCAGCTAGCAGAGGGAACTGCCAAGGGAAGTGACATCCTAGTGCAGCTAGCAGGGGGAACTGCCAAGGGAAGTGACATCCTAGTGCAGCTAGCAGGGGGGACTGCAAGGGAAGTGACATCCTAGTGCAGCTAGCAGGGGGAACTGCCAAGGGAAGTGACATCCTAGTGCAGCTAGCAGGGGGAACTGCAAGGGAAGTGACATCCTAGTGCAGCTAGCAGGGGGAACTGCCAAGGAAAGTGACATCCTAGTGCAGCTAGCAGGGGGGACTGCAAGGGAAGTGACATCCTAGTGCAGCTAGCAGGGGGAACTGCTAAGGGAAGTGACATCCTAGTGCAGCTAGCAGGGGGAACTGCAAGGAAAGTGACATCCTAGTGCAGCTAGCAGGGGGAACTGCCAAGGAAAGTGACATCCTAGTGCAGCTAGCAGGGGGACTGCCAAGGAAAGGGACATCCTAGTGCAGCTAGCAGGGGGGACTGCCAAGGGAAGTGACATCCTAGTGCAGCTAGCAGGGGGGACTGCCAAGGGAAGTGACATCCTAGTGCAGCTAGCAGGGGGAACTGCAAGGAAAGTGACATCCTAGTGCAGCTAGCAGGGGGAACTGCCAAGGAAAGTGACATCCTAGTGCAGCTAGCAGGGGAAACTGCAAGGGAAGTGACATCCTAGTGCAGCTAGCAGGGGGACTGCCAAGGAAAGGGACATCCTAGTGCAGCTAGCAGGGGGAACTGCAAGGGAAGTGACATCCTAGTGCAGCTAGCAGGGGGGAACTGCAAGGGAAGTGACATCCTAGTGCAGCTAGCAGGGGGGAACTGCAAGGGAAGTGACATCCTAGTGCAGCTAGCAGGGGGGACTGCCAAGGGAAGTGACATCCTAGTGCAGCTAGCAGGGGGAACTGCAAGGAAAGTGACATCCTAGTGCAGCTAGCAGGGGGAACTGCCAAGGGAAGTGACATCCTAGTGCAGCTAGCAGGGGGGAACTGCAAGGGAAGTGACATCCTAGTGCAGCTAGCAGGGGGAACTGCCAAGGGAAGTGACATCCTAGTGCAGCTAGCAGGGGGAACTGCCAAGGGAAGTGACATCCTAGTGCAGCTAGCAGGGGGAACTGCAAGGGAAGTGACATCCTAGTGCAGCTAGCAGGGGGAACTGCAAGGAAAGTGACATCCTAGTGCAGCTAGCAGGGGGGACTGCAAGGGAAGTGACATCCTAGTGCAGCTAGCAGGGGGAACTGCAAGGGAAGTGACATCCTAGTGCAGCTATCAGGGGGAACTGCCAAGGAAAGTGACATCCTAGTGCAGCTAGCAGGGGGAACTGCCAAGGGAAGTGACATCCTAGTGCAGCTAGCAGGGGGAACTGCCAAGGAAAGGGACATCCTAGTGCAGCTAGCAGGGGGGACTGCCAAGGGAAGGGGGGCTGAAACAGAGAAGGCAGACAGGGGTATTTCTGTTCCATGACACTGGTCCAACATCCCCATTGCAACCATGGACCCAACGTCCAACTGCGGGGACCTCTGGAGACCACCTGAGGATTACCCGGACGCCCACGAGTACAAGGCTGCGGACCCACAGGGGACACCTGCGGGGAAAAACCGGGGGCCCTCAGACCCCCGTGGGAACCACATGAGGACCCTCAGACACCTGTGGGGCTGATCCGTGGCCCCCCAGACACCCGCGGGCCCACCCGTGGAGACCCCATTTGGGGCCCACGGTGACCCGCAGAGACTACCTGGAGGACCACGGCGCCTGCCGGGAAATGTGTGCACTGTGGGGCCTGCGGACACCCGCCAGGACCACCGGGGACACCTGTGGGCCTGGTGTATTAACCCTGTATGTAAAAGAATAAATCATGTATTTATGGGGGGGCACAGGGGGTGGGTTATGTATTGTTTATTAAATATAGTGATATTTATTGTGGGTAGCGGGGGTGGGGGAAGGGGGTATTGTCCCCAAGCCTTGGGTGGGCCACCCGGTGGGTAGTGGCTGAGGGTGGTTAGGCCTCATGGGGTGGGTAGTGAAAAGGCTCAGTAAGTACAGGCTCAGTGAGTATAGGCTTGATGAGTAAAGTCTCAGCGAGTGCAGGCTCCATGAGTACAGGCTCAGTGTGTAAAGGCTTAGTGAGTACATGATAAGCGAGTACAGGTTCCGTGAGTACAGACTCAGTGAGAACACACTCTGTGAGTACATGTTCAGCGAGTACAGGCTCAGTGAGTAAAGGCTTAGTGAGTACAGGCTCAGCGAGTACAGGCTCAGTGAGTACATGATAAGCGAGTACAGGTTCATTGAGTACAGACTCTGAGAACACACTCAGTGAGTACATGTTCAGCGAGTACAGGCTCAGTGAGAGAAGGCTCAGAGAGTACAGGCTCAGTGAGAACGTGCTCAGTGAGTAAAGATGCTGACTATACCAGTGTGCTGAACTGGGACACACAGCCCAGTGTGCTGAACTGGGACACACAGCCCAGTGTGCTGAACTGGGACACACAGCCCAGTGTGCTGAACTGGGACACACAGCCCAGTGTGCTGAACTGGGACACACAGCCCAGTGTGCTGAACTGGGACACACAGCCCAGTGTGCTGAACTGGGATACACAGCCCAGTGTGCTGAACTGGGACACACAGCCCAGTGTGCTGAACTGGGACACACAGCCCAGTGTGCTGAACTGGGACACACAGCCCAGTGTGCTGAACTGGGACACACAGCCCAGTGTGCTGAACTGGGACACACAGCCCAGTGTGCTGAACTGGGACACACAGCCCAGTGTGCTGAACTGGGACACACAGCCCAGTGTGCTGAACTGGGACACACAGCCCAGTGTGCTGAACTGGGACACACAGCCCAGTGTGCTGAACTGGGACACACAGCCCAGTGTGCTGAACTGGGACACACAGCCCAGTGTGCTGAACTGGGACACACAGCCCAGTGTGCTGAACTGGGACACACAGCCCAGTGTGCTGAACTGGGACACACAGCCCAGTGTGCTGAACTGGGACACACAGCCCAGTGTGCTGAACTGGGACACACAGCCCAGTGTGCTGAACTGGAACACACAGCCCAGTGTGCTGAACTGGGACACACAGCCCAGTGTGCTGAACTGGGACACACAGCCCAGTGTGCTGAACTGGGACACAGCCCAGTGTGCTGAACTGGGACACAGCCCAGTGTGCTGAACTGGGACACACAGCCCAGTGTGCTGAACTGGGACACACAGCCCAGTGTGCTGAACTGGGACACACCGCCCAGTGTGCTGAACTGGGACACACAGCCCAGTGTGCTGAACTGGGACACACAGCCCAGTGTGCTGAACTGGGACACACAGCCCAGTGTGCTGAACTGGGACACACAGCCCAGTGTGCTGAACTGGGACACACCGCCCAGTGTGCTGAACTGGGACACACAGCCCAGTGTGCTGAACTGGGACACACAGCCCAGTGTGCTGAACTGGGACACACAGCCCAGTGTGCTGAACTGGGACACACAGCCCAGTGTGCTGAACTGGGACACACAGCCCAGTGTGCTGAACTGGGATACACAGCCCAGTGTGCTGAACTGGGACACACAGCCCAGTGTGCTGAACTGGGACACACAGCCCAGTGTGCTGAACTGGGACACACAGCCCAGTGTGCTGAACTGGGACACACAGCCCAGTGTGCTAAACTGGGACACACAGCCCAGTGTGCTGAACTGGGACACACAGCCCAGTGTGCTGAACTGGAACACACAGCCCAGTGTGCTGAACTGGGACACACAGCCCAGTGTGCTGAACTGGGACACACAGCCCAGTGTGCTGAACTGGGACACACAGCACAGTGTGCTGAACTGGGACACACAGCCCAGTGTGCTGAACTGGGACACACAGCCCAGTGTGCTGAACTGGGACACACAGCCCAGTGTGCTGAACTGGGATACACAGCCCAGTGTGCTGAACTGGGACACACAGCCCAGTGTGCTGAACTGGGACACACAGCCCAGTGTGCTGAACTGGGACACACAGCCCAGTGTGCTGAACTGGGACACACAGCCCAGTGTGCTGAACTGGGACACACAGCCAGTGTGCTGAACTGGGATACACAGCCCAGTGTGCTGAACTGGGACACACAGCCCAGTGTGCTGAACTGGGACACACAGCCCAGTGTGCTGAACTGGGACACACAGCCCAGTGTGCTGAACTGGGACACACAGCCCAGTGTGCTGAACTGGGACACACAGCCCAGTGTGCTGAACTGGGACACACAGCCCAGTGTGCTGAACTGGGATACACAGCCCAGTGTGCTGAACTGGGACACACAGCCCAGTGTGCTGACTGGGACACACAGCCCAGTGTGCTGAACTGGGACACACAGCCCAGTGTGCTGAACTGGGACACACAGCCCAGTGTGCTGAACTGGGACACACAGCCCAGTGTGCTGAACTGGGATACACAGCCCAGTGTGCTGAACTGGGATACACAGCCCAGTGTGCTGAACTGGGACACACAGCCCAGTGTGCTGAACTGGGACACACAGCCCAGTGTGCTGAACTGGGACACACAGCCCAGTGTGCTGAACTGGGACACACAGCCCAGTGTGCTGAACTGGGACACACAGCCCTGTGTGCTGAACTGGGACACACAGCCCAGTGTGCTGAACTGGGACACACAGCCCAGTGTGCTGAACTGGGACACACAGCCCAGTGTGCTGAACTGGGACACACAGCCCAGTGTGCTGACTGGGACACACAGCCCAGTGTGCTGAACTGGGACACACAGCCCAGTGTGCTGAACTGGGACACACAGCCCAGTGTGCTGAACTGGGATACACAGCCCAGTGTGCTGATCTGGGACACACAGCCAGTGTGCTGAACTGGGACACACAGCCCAGTGTGCTGAACTGGGACACACAGCCCAGTGTGCTGAACTGGGACACACAGCCCAGTGTGCTGAACTGGGACACACAGCACAGTGTGCTGAACTGGGACACACAGCACAGTGTGCTGAACTGGGATACACAGCCAGTGTGCTGAACTGGGACACGCACCCCAGTGTGCTGAACTGGGATACACAGCCCAGTGTGCTGAACTGGGACACACAGCCCCCAGTGTGCTGAACTGGGACACACAGCCCAGTGTGCTGAACTGGGATACACAGCCCGGTGTGCTGAACTGGGATACACAGCCCAGTGTGCTGAACTGGGACACACAGCACAGTGTGCTGAACTGGGACACACAGCCCAGTGTGCTGAACTGGGACACACAGCCCAGTGTGCTGAACTGGGACACACAGCCCAGTGTGCTGAACTGGGATACACAGCCCAGTGTGCTGAACTGGGATACACAGCCCGGTGTGCTGAACTGGGATACACAGCCCAGTGTGCTGAACTGGGACACACAGCCCAGTGTGCTGAACTGGGACACACAGCCCAGTGTGCTGAACTGGGACACACAGCCCAGTGTGCTGAACTGGGACACACAGCACAGTGTGCTGAACTGGGACACACAGCCCAGTGTGCTGAACTGGGACACACAGCCCAGTGTGCTGAACTGGAACACACAGCCCAGTGTGCTGAACTGGAACACACAGCCCAGTGTGCTGAACTGGAACACACAGCTCAGTGTGCTGAACTGGAACACACAGCCCAGTGTGCTGAACTGGGACACACAGCCCAGTGTGCTGAACTGGGCACACAGCCCAGTGTGCTGAACTGGGACACACAGCCCAGTGTGCTGAACTGGGACACACAGCACAGTGTGCTGAACTGGGACACACAGCCCAGTGTGCTGAACTGGGATACACAGCCCAGTGTGCTGAACTGGGACACACAGCCAGTGTACTGAACTGGGATACACAGCCCAGTGTGCTGAACTGGGACACACAGCCCAGTGTGCTGAACTGGGACACACAGCCCAGTGTGCTGAACTGGAACACACAGCCCAGTGTGCTGAACTGGGACACACAGCCAGTGTGCTGAACTGGGACACACAGCCCAGTGTGCTGAACTGGGACACACAGCCCAGTGTGCTGAACTGGGACACACAGCCCAGTGTGCTGAACTGGAACACACAGCCCAGTGTGCTGAACTGGAACACACAGCCCAGTGTGCTGAACTGGGACACACAGCCCAGTGTGCTGAACTGGGACACAGCCCAGTGTGCTGAACTGGGACACACAGCCCAGTGTGCTGAACTGGGACACACAGCCCAGTGTGCTGAACTGGGACACACAGCCCAGTGTGCTGAACTGGGACACACAGCCCAGTGTGCTGAACTGGGACACACAGCCCAGTGTGCTGAACTGGGACACACAGCCCAGTGTGCTGAACTGGGACACACAGCCCAGTGTGCTGAACTGGGACACACAGCCCAGTGTGCTGAACTGGAACACACAGCCCAGTGTGCTGAACTGGGACACACAGCCCAGTGTGCTGAACTGGAACACACAGCTCAGTGTGCTGAACTGGAACACACAGCCCAGTGTGCTGAACTGGGACACACAGCCCAGTGTACTGAACTGGAACACTGTAGAGGGAGAGAGGGGGTGGCCCGGTATTAAAGGGGTTGCACCCCATTTGGCCACCCCTGACCACACCAGGGAGACATTGGGTTAACTGGGCTGAGGTCCAGAAATGTGATGTAACCCTTGTTATGACATGTAAATGTATTTTCCCCTGTTCCATTGTAATGTCTGGTTACTCAGTGTTTGCATCACACACACACTAGAATCCATCCGGGAGCACAAGGGTTAATAATTCTTTAATGATTATAGCTCTTTGTGTAGTTTTCCCGCCTTTTCAGGCACCATTTTGCAGGTCCCCATTGGCCGCCATTAGGGCTCAATGCATTTCAATAGGAATTGGTGCTGTTCTCGTCCTGTTTCCTGTAGTGACCAGCAGGTGGCGTCCGAGAGGGAGAGCGGCGGTTTCCCATTGAAAGTCAATGGGCTCATTGACTTCAATGGAGATGCCTCGAGGTAACCTAGTTGGCTGCCGTCCAGACCGCAAACCGCAAAGCGGATACAATGTCCTTCAAAAGAGCTAAAATCACTGGGTCAAGTTCAACGTCAATTAGCGGGGAAATAAACTGTTCTAGGGCACCTAGGGATAAAATTCTTTTTGCCCCTAGTTCCTAAGGGTCCCCCCACTCGACCACCACCGGGTCCCCGAATCCTGGACCCCCGATAAGGGTCGAACCAGATAGAGCGGGTCGCTCCATAGGCTTTGCCGGCGGCGGCAGAAACGGCTCAGAAAAATGACTAAGTGAGAAATGCTGAATTTTAGGAATCCATATCTCCGGTTCCGGAGGGTTCAGCGGATCAGGGTTTGGGGTATCTGTAGCCACTGCTCCGGCATCGCTGTAGAACCATCCTTGACCCGCTTGGACCAACCCGACGGAGTATGGACCCCCTTGAAGTTCGGGACTTTTCCCATAGACTTCAATGGCAGAAAACCCCCATTGACTTCAATGGCGGCGATTTACCATTGAAAGTCTATGGCGGAGCTGCCCGTTGTTTTCAATGGGGATTTAGTGAAAAGCTGAGATTTCTTTTTCAATGGAGATTTTTGTATTAAAATGATTTAATGTGCATTGTGTAACTCCGGTTTCTTAGGTCGTAGCAAGTCGCTTTTTTGACCATATGGTGTCCCAGTTCTGGCAATGCGAACTGGGAAGTTTGGACCTGCTAAACCTAACGGAACCGGATATTTTAATACGTTTATGTTTTATGCTTAATAGTGTATCCTAAGGTAGGGATAAGTTCAAAAGGAAATTCTTTTGGGCCATAAGGTAGCAGATGGCCCTGGGGACGCCGCTATGTCTAGGATTTAAGTGCTGTTCAAAGAGTTTTATCACCCTCACTGTTTATCCGAAGCCCAAACCAGGGCAGGTCTTAAGTGTTCCAGTTAACACCTTTCAACAAAGGTTTTCCTGCCAGAACTCCAAAGGGTAGACTTTCTGGCATTCCTGACGTAAATGTGGGGCTTCAGAAATGAGACCCCCAGAGTTCTACTGCACATGTGCCAACTAGCAGGGGGGCATGGGTCAGAATGCTTTCCCACGTTAGTGAGTGGCTGGAGGTAATTGTAAACCAATCCCCTGTGCTTAAGGTTAAGAATAGAAGGAGAATGGTTTATAAACTGCTGTCCACCCATATATCCTTTGTCTTCGTTTGCTGATATGGTTACCTGATATCACCTGAATGATTTCCTCACTGCTGAAAGAAATGCTACATCATACTTCTCATTCCCCAACCCTTAAGTAAGTGTACTTCTTGTTTGTTACTGTATTATCTGTTGTGTTCACCTTTATTCTAAGGAATAAATACAATTTATTATATCTTAAGCCTCGTTCAGTTCAAACCCAATTATTTTTGTGTAATATTAATAAGCCTGTGGAAGCTATCGTCACAAACACACAGCCCAGTGTGCTGAACTGGAACACACAGCCCAGTGTGCTGATCTGGGACACACAGCCCTGTGTGCTGAACTGGGACACACAGGCAGTGTGCTGTGATGTACACTGAGCTGGAAGCGCTCTCACTGCCCACAGCTCCAATGACCGACGCCAACCTCCGCGCAACTGACTGACGTCACACGATGGCGCCCCCTCAACCCTCCTTGCCGACTGACACCTCAGTCACTCAACTCCTTCCCCAAACGCGTTTCGTGACGCAAAAGTCGTCACTTCATCAGTGGTGTGGGGGAGTTCTTGAATACTGGGGGTATTTATACCATAAAGGGCGATATACAACCCTCTGGATAAAATCAATACAATACAATAAAATGCACCTATACATTACAGCAGGATTACTGCCACTAGGGTTAAATGACCCTGGATTTAGTGGCAATTTTCTAGCAAGATAAAGTGATGATATTACAGTTTTACTCACAATTGAACAATTAATCAACAGATGTTGTACTAAATACATGCAAATTAATTCAAATTGACTGATCTGATGGGGATAAAGACTGCTCAATCCACCAAAAAGGAGGCCAGATCGAATTCTATTTTCAGGCCATGGAGTGACAGAGTTCTCAAAGTATAGGTCCAAAAGGTCTCCCTTTTGGATAAATAGTTGAGTCTGTCACCCCCCCTCCATTTGGCTTTAGGGCACTCTATTCTCCTACAGACAAGTATTCTGATTGTGTTTAATTTTAAAGTGATTGGAGACACTATGTGATTGGACACTTTTTAATATTGTACACGTGTTCTGCCAGTCTACGTTGCAGCGCTCTCCCTGTTCTCCTGTAGTCCGCAGGGACATTCCAGTAGGTACACGCAAAATTTGCTTTTGCAATTTATTAATGTATCTATATCATATCTGCTGCCCGTCATAGCTGACTGGAATTGGTTACCCTTAAGACTATAGGAACAACCTATACACTTTCCACATGTGAAATAGCCCTTTAAATTAGCTAGCCACATGGTGTTTGATTGTTTGGGCCCACTAAGGGGGCAACTGGGCGCCAGCTTATTTTTCAAGTTTTTTGCACGTTTATATACAATTTGTAGATGAATGGGTAAAAAAGTTTTTAAGATGGGATCTCTAAGGAGAATCCCCCAATGTTTATTAAAAATTTTCTTTATTTCAGGGGCCATGCTGTTAAACTTAGTAATAAACGGTATGAATTCTCCCTTTTGATCCTTTTTGATTTTTTGGGGGTTAATGAGAGATGACCTATCAATATCCCTGACAGTAAGAAGGGCTTGATTGACTCTATCCCTATTGTAATCCCTCTCAATGAATTTCTCTCTGAGAGTGTTTAACTGTTCAGTGCATACATGATCTTGTGAGCAATTTCTTTTAATTCTTAGGGCCTGTCCTTGTGGGATATTTTGTATCCACTTGGGGTGGTGGTGGCTTGACGCCAAAAGATATGTATTTGTATCCACCTCCTTGTGGTATGTTTTGGTGTGTACCAAACCACTTTCCACATATAGGGTTAGGTCCAAGAAATTAATGCTCTTGCAATCACTATTGAATGTAAATCTAATATTATAGGGATTGTCATTCAAATGTATTTTGAACAAGTCAAGTTCTTCCATTGTATCCCTCCAGACACACAGAACATCGTTGAAAAACCTTTTCCAGAGCACCAGGTTTGCACCATATGGATTGCCACTCAATATGTGGGTACGTTCTCACATAGCCATGAATAAGTTAGCATAGCTAGGTGCAAACCTGGTGCCCATCGCGGTGCCGCATGTCTGGAGGAAGTATTCTCCATCATAGTTGAAATAATTATGTGTGAGAATGTGGTTAATCCCCCGCCAAATAAATGACTTTAAATTCCCTTCAACATTATCATCCTCCTCTAATGTTTGTTGGATTGCTCTTAGACCATCACTTTGTTGAATAGCGGTATATAAGGACACCACATCGCATGTGACCCATACCAGTTGTTCATCCAATCTTAGACCCTGAACTAAATTTAATACATGGGAGGTGTCTCTTAGATATGATGGAACTTCTATCACGTATTTTTGTAGTATATGGTCCAGAAATTGGGACAAGTTGGACATATTTAGGTGCGCTGTGCCTTCCGAATGTGACAAATATAAGCTTAAGAAGTCAGTATTGCATGTAAAGTGCTGCTCTGAGGATAACTGTAACCGCAAATACTACTAGGAAACCAAATACAGGAAAACATGTGAAAGGATGGAAGACGATCCTAGTTTTTAATATATACCTTTTTTGGGATTTAAAACTTTAACATACCGTGTTTGCAAAAGTATATTCCCTCTGCCATGACTGTAAGGCGGCTCCCTGCACACAGAATCAAACCCCCCTCCTCTGCTGTTCTGCTAGCGTCGCTCCCATTCACACGGTGTATACTGAGTATACACAGTCTCATTTCTGTGTCATTGGTTGTGTAGCCCCCTGTAAACCTCACAGGCTATACATATCTTCCTCCTACTGTGGTAAGTCCTGCTAAGGGCAGGCGCCAGTAGTAATCATGGGTTTTCCCCCTTCATGCCCTACCTTGAGTGATAGATGCAGGCCCCTGACTCTGCTGCAGGCATGAGACAGAGGGGAGGTCTTGCTGACATCATGAGAGGTGGGGCTGACTCTATTTAGCAGCCAGTTCCTGTAAGTGACAGTCTGTTCTCATCCGGCTCTAGAGCTGGTCTGTCCTGGGAGTTGGAGGAGTAGACCAAGCTCCGTCCTGGGAGCAAGCAAGAGAGAGAGAGAACTCTGGCCTACTACATTTGGAGAGCGAGCCGAGCTCAGGTGGACCAATGCCCCTCACCCCGATGCGGGGGTGATGGGGAGAATCCATTCCCCGCCCAGAGGATACCCTCTGAGGTCCTGTCGGGGTGCACACTTGGAGGAAAGGAGAGGAGGAAAGACCTGTACAGAGTGGAGGGTCGTGTGTGCTGTGGAGATTGCTGTTGTTGTTGCAGCTGCTTGCTGCTACTATTGCCGGGCGCGGCTCGGAGCAATAAAGAGAGACATTACCTTTTACTAAAGACTGTTGTGTGATTCTGGAGCATCCACCCTGGGACCAGGGGCTATTCTTCTATACGGGTCCTACCCCACATCCCTGGGAAGGTATAGAGGATGGAGGTGCTGCACCACCACTAAGAGAATGGAGGCTACTACCCCAGAAGCCTGGTCCTGTTATCCCCCACACCAACGCGGGAGACTCAGGCCCTCCTGTTCCACGCAGGTACGCACCACCCAGTACATGCAATCCCCCCTCACACACCCGAGATATGCCAGATGAGATCTGGGGGGTGGGGGGGAATAAGGGTTACATTTGTATTTTTTATCCTACTAAACCTACTGGGTTTTCTGTACTTGGGATTTATTAAAAGCTTCCTGCAGTGAGATGCTTTGTGTCCTGGTGAAATGTTGCATGTTAACATTGAATGGGGAAGGGAGGGTACAGGGGACATGCTGAACATGTAACCTGCCACACACTATATCACATGTAACCCGCCGCACAGTATATCACATGTAACCCACCGCACAGTATATCACATGTAACCCGCCGCACAGTATATCACATGTAACCCGCCACACACTATATCACATGTAACCCGCCGCACAGTATATCACATGTAACCCGCCACACACTATATCACATGTAACCCGCCACACAGTATATCACATGTAACCCGCCGCACAGTATATCACATGTAACCCGCCACACACTATATCACATGTAACCCGCCACACAGTATATCACATGTAACCCGCCGCACAGTATATCACATGTAATCCGCCGCACAGTATATCACATGTAACCCGCCGCACAGTATATCACATGTCACCCGCCGCACAGTATATCACATGTAACCTGCCACACAGTATATCACATGTAACCCGCCGCACAGTATATCACATGTAACCCGCCGCACAGTATATCACATGTAACCCGCCGCACAGGATATCACATGTTACCCGCCACACAGTATATCACATGTAACCCGCCGCACAGTATATCACATGTAACCCGCCGCACAGTATATCACATGTAACCCGCCGCACAGTATATCACATGTAACCTGCCACACAGTATATCACATGTAACCCGCCGCGCAGTATATCACATGTAACCCGCCGCACAGTATATCACATGTTACCCGCCGCACAGTATATCACATGTAACCCGCCGCACAGTATATCACATGTAACCCGCCGCACAGTATATCACATGTCACCCGCCGCACAGTATATCACATGTAACCCGCCGCACAGTATATCACATGTAACCCGCCGCACACTATATCACATGTAACCCACCGCACAGTATATCACATGTAACCCGCCACACAGTATATCACATGTAACCCGCTGCACAGTATATCACATGTAACCCGCCTCACAGTATATCACATGTAACCCGCCGCACAGTATATCACATGTAACCCGCGCTCACTGGGGCCTGGATTCATCAGGTTGCCATAAAGTGGCGCTATTATCGAATTGTACAAATAAAATGCAGGGTGCATAAATAGCGAAAGAATAAGTACAGATGCGCCGACGCGTATTCTAAAACTTGCCTTGGAAAATCTGGGGCTATCACCAACAAGATCCAGGTACATGCGTCGTACATGCTGGGCACATGCCGGGTACATGCCGGGTACATGCCGGGTGCATGCTGGGCACATGCCGGGCACACGCCATGTACATGCCGGGCACATGCCGGGCACATGCCAGATACATGCCGGGTACATGCCGGGTACATGCTGGTTGCATGCTGGGTACATGCTGGCTACATGCGGGGCACATGCCGGGCACATGCCGGGCACATGCCGGGTACATGCCGGGTACATGCTGGGTACATGCTGCAACATTTCAGTGACATTCCTGCAGAGACTAATGGCCCATCGGATTTACACAGCAGGGGTCCCTAGCAGTCCCAGAGTCAATGTGGAGAATTAAACAGAAACAGGAAAATAATCATAAAATGTGTTTACATATAAATAGTTATTAAAAAAATTAAAGAAGAGACAAAAAATGGAAAAACTCAATGACTCGGGAGCTTTATAACACAAGGTAAAGAGAAGCAACACAGGGCTCCTCGGGTTTCCTAATCTAATTTATTAAAGCAAATAGTTATACACAACGTTGCGACCTATACGTCTTTCTCAAGCGAAAAATGTGCCCCTTTGTTTCGAAACGTTGTGTATAACTATTGGCTTTAATACATCAGATTAGCAAACCCGAAGTGCTTTGCGTCGCTTCTCTTTCCCAGGCTCCCTGGATTACTCGCGGGAATCCCTGCGCACAGGGGCCCCAGTAACTGCATTGATTTTCGTATTTATGGGGTGCAGCATTTGTCATTTCTTCTGCTTTATAACACAAACCAGAAAGCTTTCATTTCCTCATAAATTATTCCACACAATCTAATGATACTGGATAATGCGCAATCTGCATTTAGAATAAATTAAGACTCATAACAGTGTTTTCCGTGAAAACAATGAAAACACGTGTACTTCATGTGACAGAATCACACAGTGTAAAAACCTGGCAGATCTTGTGTATAACACACTAATAATGATTACATATTAGACACGAGATCTTTCTTTGAATTAGTTAGCACATCCCTCACATTGCATATATCCCCCTTATCCCAGCGGCAGAACTAATAAATAACTCACAGTATATGCTGCAGTTTGCAGCCAGAGCCTTTGTTAAGGGTTAGTGCTTTTCTAGATTGTAATTTAAAACCCCCAAACCGTCCCCAGATGCAGATTGTCAGCTTGGTACCGTGGCCTGTATGGCAGTGCCTTCTTAAACGTGTCTCTCCTGTAGGACTGGAGCTGGTTTGCTGAATGAGGGGTAATATCCTAATATTCCGGTATTAGCGGCGGGGAGAACTACATTCTACAACCGGTTTCTTTTTGTTGCAAAGTTTGTTTCCAAAATGTTTGTTTTTTAATCCGTTCTGGTATTTAAAGGAATTTACGCTGACACTTTCCTCTCTCCTGGGAAGACGGACACTTTCCCTTTGTGCTGTCAGGCTTCTCCGGACTGGAGAGAATAGAAAACGGGCTTCAGTGTCCACTCGGCCGCGAGTACTGAGAGTATCTATACTCTGTACAGTTACCCAGTCCGCCTGTGTGTTTGTTCTCCTGCTTGTGAAATGAACTATGAAATCCCTGCCGGTGGTTTGTGCAGTGCTGTGCTCTTTCTGTGTTCCTTTTACTGTAAGCGGTGTGGCAGAAGTGAACTCACGCTCCTGTAAAGTGCAGAGTGCAGCTGTGGGTGTTATATAAATAAAGAGAGAAATACATACATCTTCTGTATGCCAGCAGGGAGAAACGCCCGATGTTTCACTCCCGCTCAGCTGCTCTGCGCAGCCTGCGGGCGTTATTCTAAATACGCCAGAGTGGGTGTTCCAGGCGTTTATAGCCAAAACTCTCCATTGACTAATGGGATTTACTGTGTCTGATATAACGCCCTAAATGCTTTGCTGCGGCAGTGTAATCAATCACATGTACAATGCATTTCTAGCTGCTCGTGCTGTTAAAGAGTTTATTTATTATAACTGTAGCCCCCTTTCCGTACAACTAAGGGAAACTACGCGGGCGACTACGCGTGCTGCTGTACCTGTCGCTCACAGGAGGCCCAAGCCTCCGCCACAGGGAGCCTGGGGTGAGCTTTGTCTCCTTGCGTGCAGCGCCTCCACCTGTGAGGGATCCCAGCGTTGGCAGGATAACCCCTCACATGAACCAATCACAATAATAACAAATACACACACAGGTATATAACCAATATTTACTGATATACACATATAATAACACTAACAATAGCGACCTCCCAATGCAATACCCACACACAACACACAACACACAACACGCCAGTGTGGTTCCCCCAAAGTACTGAGGGTGCCCTAGGCACCTAAACACCCGGTGTCCTTAGAACAGTCACACCCAAAGTGTGAGGTAGTGCTACCCCTGTATTGATTGCTGGGGCACTTTATACCTCCCTGGGCACTCCTGTACCCAGGAACTGCCGATGAACCAAAAGGATCAGTCTGGTCCCACATCGTGGGGCCTCCAACAATCCCCTCACGCCTTAGGATCCTGATCCGCCTCGTGGGGGAGCTCCAGCAGGACTGTCTCACGTAAATGTCTATTGGGCCCTGGGTCTGGTCCCAGGCTGCAGGGCACCGCGTGGCCGTCCGATCACTGGTGCGATAGTACCACTCTGTACTATTGGGAAGCGTCCCTATCTGGGGCCTTCCCTGCAACACTTTACTAGTGGTGACTCAGGGCCTAGCTGGGGCCTATGGGGCAATACCAGGCCTTGTCCAGGGAAGGTAGTTCCAAATATTAGGGGAGCCAGATATGTTGCCATAAAATAAAGAGTAGGTGTTCTACTCACAAGTGGAGCAGAATATCAGAGCGAAATCTAACACAGTGGCAGATGATCCTCAGATGGTAAGTGATGCATAAGATCCCGAGCTCAAAGACAAAAGGAGAGATCCATAGTGCAGACAATAAAATGTTAGCAACACAAGAGAGACAAGTGGAAGCTTACATGGTGTCTGCAACAATCAGGCATTGGATATGCATAGAGACACAGCCTGCAGTTCGTCCTCACTGCGGATGTCCTCTGTGTCCACGGCTCCGATGACGTCACTTCCTACTCCGGAATTTGGAACGCACGCCGACACACACGTTGATTTCCTGGTTCTCTCTCCTCCCCTCTCTCTTCCTCTAAGGATCACTGAATGGTCCAAAACTCAACGCGTTTCGCTGCGCTTGATTGGCAGCTTCATCAGGAGAAGGGAGTTTTGTCTTTGAGCTCGGGATTTTATGCATCACTTATCATCTGAAGGTCATCTGTCACTGTGTTGAATTTCGCTCTGATATTCTCCTCCCCCTTGCAACATCCCTCCCTGCACCGGAGGTAAGACGGAGCTCGGTTACATAACATTAACTTCTGCAAATAAGTGCTATAATTGTACAAGAAAAAAAGGCTGAATACAATTTTTTTTTTAATGGTGCATTTTTTATAATGTTATATTTAATCTGCTGTTCTATACATAACCTGTATCATGTGAGCATAGAATAACATCTAATTTCAGTATATTTTAGGAGATTGCCCCCTTCCACAAAATCTTCTTCAGTGCCCTTTTCACGTCCTTATTCCGCAGACTATATATGACGGGATTTAGCACTGGGGTTACTGTGGTGTAGATCACAGCAGCTGTTCGGTCCCTGGACTGGGAGTAGCTGCTCATGGGACGGAAATAAGTGATTAAGAGTGTCCCGTAATACATGGAGACCACCATGAGGTGGGACGCACAAGTGGAGACGGCTTTCATCCTCCCCTCCCTGGACTTTATCCTCAGTATGATGGTCACAATGCCAGTGTAGGAGCTGAGGGTGATGGAGAAGTTACACACCCCCATGACAAACACGGACACAAAGACGCACATCATGTTGAAAGTGATGTCGGAGCAGGCAAGCTGGAAGAGAGGGGGGATGTCACAGAAGAAGTGGTTGATAAGGTTAGGACCACAGAATAACATGCTGTTGGTGAGGACGGTATGAATGACAGAATAGAGGAAGCCTGTAACCCATGCCCCACCTGTCAGCTTTAAACACATCCTATGACTCATAATGGTCCCATAATGGAGAGGTTTGCAAATGGCTAAATATCGGTCAAAAGCCATAACAGAGAGAAAGAGGCACTCATTTGAAGCAAATGTTATGAAAAAAAATAACTGAGCTATGCAGCCATGGAAGGATATTACACCCTCCCTAAAAACAAGGTCCCAGATCATTTTGGGAACCGTGACCGATGGGTACAAAAGGTCCATTAAAGACAAGTTGGCCAAGAAGAAATACATGGGTGTGTGCAGCCGGTGGTCAGTTTTGATGAGAATAATGATGAGGCCGTTTCCCAGCAATGTGAAGATGTAGAGAAGAGAGAAGACAGAGACAAGGAAGAGGCGAAGATGAGGGAGGTGGGAGAATCCCAGGAGGATGAAGGTCTGGACAGAAGTAACATTGTCTCGCTCCATTTTAAGATGTCTGAACAGGGAAGTGGTCACAGGGATAATAATGTTTAAACATTTATTCCACTTTCATGTGTGCCCCAAAATAACAACGTTTTCTGCAGGTTCTGAAACCAACAGGAGATGAGGATGATGAAAGATGAAGTTTGCACACGAGGTTTGATCATCTCACATGTCTATCCTTCCAATACATTGTAACTGGTCAATTCATATTACCAGTTAGGTCTCTGAAGGATTTATAGAAGAACATCTGTGAATGAGAAAGAAAAGTAGGGTTTATCTCTTCTACGGGAAAACATGGTACCTTCATCTATTTGTGTCATCTGTGAATGAGTCAAACATTTAATAACAAATGCAAAGCACTCCTATAATTGAGAACTTCAAAAGGAGCTCCCAAAACGGCAAGAAAACGTTGCACAATTCGTCAGGCAAAGCGCGTGGTTGTGAAACGCGTAAAGGGCACGGGAGGTTGCTCTGCACATTCACACATTGGCTGGAAGGGAACAAGCAGGAAGCGTCAGCGGAGGGAAGATCTGCAGTATGTTCGCGCGGTGCGGACTTTTCCGCGTTCACACGGACAGCCCGCTGCCGCTTGTGGTCAGTATCAATTCCCTCATTGTGGTTTTATATCAAGTTTCTCATAGGACTCTCACTGTGATTGTTTTTATTAGATGAACTTTGGTATTTTCGCGCCTGCTGTTGTGCTCCTATAGAGCTAACATTGTTTTTCCCCCATTCTGTGGGATTGTTTATATATATCATGTAAAGTGTTTTATTTTTATTTTAAGTTATTTATTATATTGTGTATAACATTTATTGTGATATATTTTTGTGGTCTGTTGACCAGATATTTATGGTATTAAACATTATTTTATATCGAATCCGTGGAGCGCTCTGCATGCGTTGTTTACTATTTCCAGTAACAACAGTTTCAGATCATCCATCTTTAAAAACACCATTGTCACGATTTTAGCAGCTATTTTATTTTTACATGCAATATTGTATTGTATTTCTTTATTTATATAGCGCCAAAAGAATACAGTACAGGGAATTATAATTATACAATAAGTGCAGCAAAAAATCAGACAATAGGAAGGGAAATCCCTGCCCCGAAGAGCTTACAATCTAAAAGGTTTGAGGGGAAACTTACAGAGACAGCAGGTGAGGGAATAAGTGCTGTAGATGGCAGTGCTTGGCCACAATGGGTGGTATAAGTGACTGTAGGACAGTAGCCATGAGTGCAGGTATTGGGATGCTGGATTTGTGGGGCAAGTTTTAAGGTTAGTCAGTGTTAAATGAAAAGGTTAACACCATTTAAAGGGGAAGAGATGGCAGGGAGGCGCGGGTGAGATCAGGTGTGTATATCTGGCTTCAGGCTTAGGGGAGATCCCCAGCAGCAGGAAGGAGTAGATAAAGGATGTGAAGAGAGGATTTGTGGGGGGGGGGGGGGTTTATTGAGGGGTAAAGAAGTTGTTGGGAGAGAGGTGTATAAATAATGGTGCAGTGGGGAGTGGGGAAGTTGGAGAGAACAGAGACATTCACCAAGGAGTGAGGAAACAGTAGACAGAAAATGCAATATGGAGGGCATCGTGAGATACAGGAGGAGAGACATCCCAGTTATTGGAGGATTGGAAGCGTACAATTAATCACAGCTTTTAGAAAGTAAAGTTCTCACAGTTGTAAAGTTGTTGTTCAGAGTCCAGATCTTCCTCAGATCTTCACCTCCAATTTCAACTCCAAGATTAACTCCACACACTTAAATGTTACACAGAGCCATATGGCTCACAGCCAAGGTATCCTGCCTTAAGTATTCTAAAACTCAGCCACATTGATTAACAATTAAGGGAGAGGTCTGCCTAATCAACTCAGGCACACCAAATTGTTAATTACATTTTAGGATCTTGCAAATTAATTGAAGGAGACATACCAATGAATACATTTTAAAATCTGTAGCTATTGATAGTAGAATCCAGCTCACACATAGCAATTAATACATTTTTAAAATCTGTAGCTGTAACTGTTTGAACAAATAAATCAGAAAGTTAGCCCAGATAGTCAGAATGCATCAATGATTAAAGATGTAGAATGAAAACATCCAGAGATTATAATTCCAAGATGAACTCCACACACTTAAATGTTACACTTTGATGTTACAGAAAGAAATCTGACAGAAAGCCATGTTATCTCTGATAAAGCTGGTGCTTGTCCCCACTAAATAAAATAAAGGAGATAGTACACAGAGAATCTGTACCTGTTCCTTTACACCACATAATTGTGACTTATTCAAAACATTTACACAATAACATCTGGGGATGAGTGAGGCATTTAATAACCAGCGCAAAACTGCACAGTGTATACTGTATGTACTGTATATATTACGTACAGTCACAGGCAGACATAGTTTTCAGAACATTGATCATTAAGCAAACGATATTACCAGAATAAGTCTATTTATTACATTAGAAAATTACATTATCTCACTAAAGACAACAAAATTTAAACAAATCTTTGAAAAATCGGTTGGTTATTAAAACGAAATAAATAACAGAGCCACAAAATAACAGTTTTGCAAAACACTTATGGAAACAGAGGCATTCGAGCAACGTTCATAGGGTATTAAATATAGGGTATTTAATGAAGGTATTTAATAAGGTTTTGTGCAGTGCTGTCCCGCTCGGAGGAGATAAGAGAGAGGGGTAAAATGATTACAAATGCCAAATATATAAAAGGTTTAATCAACAAAGAGGAGAGAAGCGTGTTTCAGAGAAAGAGAAGAGTTAGAGCAGGAGGTCGGACACTGGAGAGTGGGAGGCTCTGAGGAAAGGTCAGGAAGTATTTATTTGCGGGAAGAGTGGTGGATTGGTGGAGTAGTCTCCCAGCAGAGGTGGCAAATAAAGTAAAGGGATTACAAAAGGCTTGGTATAGAGATACAGTTATCTTAAATATGAAAGATATCCGGGAATCAAACAGGGTCTGAGGATTTACAGCAGGAGATGTGCCCAGTGGTTCTTCCGTGCTGTCAAAGGTCCGATTTCTATACAGCACGGGATTCCTCAACTAGAAAGGGCCTGTTTCCAGATACAAAACATGCCATGTGTCCCTAAGATGAGAGCTTAAGAGAGAAACTTCTGGGGACGAGGTAATAAAGTCTCCTTGCTACAACTCAGATTCACAAGGTTAACCCAGGAAAAGGCCAGCAGCAGAAGATTGGAGCTTTCTATAATAAATTGTAGGATCAATCTCCATTCAATGTAACATCCCCACCCTCTAACCTTAATAGGATCAGCTTTCGGGCTGGACCATAGTCTATCCCGAGGCTTACTCCATCCCACAATGAGCAGCCACTTCACCTTTTTATTTCCACATTGTCCCTCATTCCATCTAGAATGTAAGCTCTCTGGACCAGGGCCCTCATTACATCTCTATATCTGGTTGTGCCTGTTTGACCTTAACTTGTATGTAAGTCTATTTATGTAATGATTAATCTTTGTACCTCTATTGAACTGCGCTTCGGACTATGTTGACGCATTGCAAAAAATGTGCAACCAGGGTAATAAGGGAGGGGGAAGGGGAAAAGGGAAGGGGACCCTCGCTACTGCCTAGACACAGGTGCTACAATCAGGGGAAATGAATGAACTAATAAACTGAAGAAAAGAACCCCTATAATGAGAGCACTCAACGGCTGGTGAGCTGATACTGCTAGCCCAGGGCCTGATAATGAAGGTAAGTAATTAACTAATATGTATTGATGAATAATTTAAAAATAAAAATTTATTAGGAGGAATCCTCAATTAAAATATAGATGTGTGGATCCACCTCTATGTGAGGTAACCTGAACAATAAGGCGAAAGTGATAAAAAGGAGATGGGGATATGGAAGTCAAGGATAATGAACCCTATTGAAAGCAATAGGTTCTCTAAAAAAACTCCACCTGCCATAGATGGTAAATTGTAAATAGGTGATATAAATCACTGGTGTTATATGGAGCCTTAGGAACACTGTAATCTGTTTGTGTAGTAATATGGCTGGCCTAAGGGTCAGCTAAAAACAGATAAATGTGCCCACACTATATCCCACACAGCTCTAGGAGATATTGATAACTAAATGGACATAAACCATACGTCCAAACATGTGGGTAAATAGTAGACGGAAGCTTGGAAGCTACTATAAGAACGTCATAACCCACATAGGCAGATGCATTATCTCAATAATGATGTCTGAACAGGACAGGCTACACACGACTGTAAAAGTGTCCCAATTGGTATATAAGGGACCTATAACGTGTGTCCTGCCTATCAAAATGGCATTGCAAATAAACAATAATAATAATAATAATTTGATATAATAGTGTACACAGCTTCCCAAAGCTGTATCTTGTTTTGTGCACTAGTCTTTAATCATTGCTTTATCTTGTGTAAAGTTTAATTTAGTATTTCAGTAAGGCAAGTAAGCACTTTATATACAGTAACAAACAAATTATAATGTGAAGGGAAATAAAAACAGCCGGAGAGTTTGCAAAAAGACCTTACGTACCTGTAATACAGTCATGTCTTTTCTAATAAGTTGCAGGTAAGGTGGAGTATTTCTGCCTCACAGCCATGCTGTGCTCCTTCTATTATAACCTCTCACTCTCTGGCAAAACTAGTATTATATCATCGATGTATCCATCACTCAACTGCTATTCCCCAGTAGCACATCCTCATTAAACTTACAGCAGCTCTGGGAGCAATTAATGTTTCTTTAATTAATCCCACAGCTATTGCAGAAGTTTCCCAAAGTCTCAGAACGGTGATTCTTGGTATATTTGAACCCCCGAGCTGCTGCAAAGTTTTTTTTCTGTATATTGACAGATTACCCTCAGTGAGTCTGTTTATCAACCTTTCCTGTGTAATATTAATGGGGAAATCAGCACCAGATTTATAGAAGAAGAATCCCACCTGGAAGCAATATCATGTTTCTGTCATCGAGGTATCAGTTGGTGTTTATCAGTTTGAGTTCTATATTACACAATTTTACACACAGTAAAACATTGATCTGCCACAGTCAAATTTGTGATTGTGTTTAATCAGAAGCAACAGAAAGGATCAAAGGTTCACATAATTAAAATAGCCTCACAGAGGACAACAGCTAGCCAAGGTATGACTGTGAGCCTCACAGGGACACTACGTGATCTGGAAACACAGGACAAGGATGCACCCTCCACAATTTTACAGGCTAAGATAACCAAAGCTGGACAGGAACTAAACCTATGTCTCCTGGGCCAAGCTGAAAATGCTATAATGCTATAATGGGCAACTGTACAATGAAAATGGCAACAATCAGGATACCATACTCAGGGCCGCCAACAGGGGGGGACAAAGGATACTGGCGTCCCGGGCCCCATGATTTCTGTTGGCGGCGCTGACCATACTGGCCAATAAGCTTAAGGCAAAATGGAGCCAAAGGCCCATTCATGCACTAAGACTGAAATCAGGGGAAATATCAATGAATACAATTGAAATAATAAATAAATCCCATAGTTATTTGTCACGGGAGACCAAGTCTTTTAACACATTTATATTTAAGGGATCAGTCAATAGGCAAAACACAGCAGTAAAATAAAATGAGGCTTATTCGGATGAAGACCTCGGAATCACACAGAAACACAAAATACAGGAAATATACACACTTACTGGGGGTTGAGATCTAGCCCTTTCCTAGTTGCAGAGTGCCTGCTTCAGCAAAGTGCATTAACCCGTCCACTCCACGCCACTGGACTATGCCTGGAACAAGTAGCCTTATTCCTCAGAACCGTCCTCAGCTTGGCTAGGAATCCCTGGCACCTCAATGCCCCTGGGAAACCCTACCAGTGCATCACTGGACCAGTCCCAAAATGACCTGTGAGTCTGAAAAGACTGAGAGTGACAGAGCTCTGAGGGCGGCAGCCCCTTTCATAGACTACTGTGTCCTATGTTTTAACATGGGCAGGGCCTTTCTGCCACTCACGTGGCAGAACGTGGGAACTTTTCCCAACAGCCAATCAGAGCGGGCGAATGTCAGGGAAAGGGTCGTCCCACACAACAAAGAATTGGATGGCACTCCCACAAAATTTTAGCAACAGGTTCTGTCACGGGGGGGGGGGGGGAGGAGAGAGATGGGGGGGAGAGAGAGAGAGAGACGGGGGAGAGAGAGAGACGGGGGAGAGAGATACGGGGGAGAGAGATGGGGGGGGAGAGAGACGGGGAGAGGGAGAGAGATGGGGAGAGAGAGAGATGGGGGGGAGAGAGAGAAACGGGGGGAGAGAGAGACGGGGGAGAGAGAGTGAGACGGGGGAGAGAGAGAGAGAGACGGGGGGAGAGAGAGAGGGGGAGAGATGGGGGAGAGAGAGAGAGAGAGAGACGGGGGAGAGAGAGATGGGGGAGAGAGAGACGGGGAGAGAGAGGGACTGGGGGCACAGAGAGATGGGGGGGAGAGAGAGACGGGGAGAGAGAGACGGGGAGAGAGAGATGGGGGAGAGAGAGAGAGATGGGGAGAGAGAAACGGGGAGAGAGAGAGAAGGGGGAGAGAGAGAGAGACGGGGGAGATAGAGAGAGACGGGGGGAGAGACAGAGATGGGGGGAGAGAGAGAGACGGGGGAGAGAGAGAAATGGGGGTCTCTCCCAGACCCCCTCACATCTCTCCCTGACCCCCCTCACATCTCTCCCTGACCCCCCTCACATCTCTCCCTGACCCCCCTCACAGCTCTCCCTGACCCCCTTCACATCTCTCCCAGCCCCCCTCTTAGCTCAGCCCCCCCTCACATCTCTCCCAGCCCCCCTCACATCTCTCCCAGCCCCCTTCACAGCTCTCCCAGCCCCCCCTCACAGCTCTCCCAGCCCCCCCTTCACAGCCCCCCTTCACAGCTCTCCCAGCCCCCCCACACCTCTCCCAGCCCCCCCCACACCTCTCCCAGCCCCCCCTCACAGCTCTCCCTGACCCCCCTCACATCTCTCCCTGAACCCCCTCACATCTCTCCCTGACCCCCCTTACAGCTCTCCCAGCCCCCCTCAGAGCTCTCCCAGCCCCCCCCCTCAGCTCTTCCAGCCCCCCCTCACAGTTCTCCCAGCCCCACCTCACATCTCTCCCAGCCCCCCTCACATCTCTCCCATCCCCCCCTTCACAGCTCCCCCAGCCGCCCCATCACAGCTCTCCCAGGCCCACCTTCAGATCTCTCCCAAGCCCCCCTCACAGCTCTCCCAGCCCCCCTCACAGCTCTCCCAGCCCCCGCTCACTTTTCAAGCTTAAACTTGTAAAGTGCGATAGCTGATAGAAGAAAAGCTGCCTGGAAGATCTGCATGGAGACGCTGCGTCGCCATGCACGGCTGTTACAGGCGATCGTACTGTAAAAATATACATTTTAATAATTGTGTATAGGAGCAGGGGGTCTCCTGAGCTGAACCGCATTGGTTTCAGCCTTAGGGACCCCCTACTTCATGAGATACAGATGCTGTTATGGGATGCCTGTATCCCCCATGCTTTTAAAGCTCCAGCGTCACGTGACCGGGGGATTTAAGTCCTGCAGGGGTTTACCCGCACCCCATAACGGGGCCTGTATCTCATGTATTGGATATTCACACTAGACACAGTTATCCCGAAGGGATTAAATGATAACCTTTCCCTAGGCTGTTTTTTGACTGAGAGTTGAAATACCACATAGTCAGTTTTACAATATCATCCGTAGATCTCACACCCACTGCTGCTGCTGATATCCGTCTGAAGTCAGGGTTTGTATATCTGTTTTTTTTAAGGATTTACAACTAAATAAAAAATGCATTTTTCGACACAGATGCATTTTTTGAGGAATTTTCTCCAGAATTTATATTAAGCTATGCACTACTCGTTTTGAATCATCACTTTGTTTATCAGTGGAGATGAACAGATTATTATTAATCACGTTGGGCTATAAGTGAATATTGATACTTGAACAATCTTTGGCACTAATCCCACATGGCATGAAGTGGAAATACATTATCCTGACACCAGATTAGCTACGCTTTTGGAGTTTCTTGACTGACTAATGATAAGCACAGAAATATCAAAGAAGATACAAAAGATTCATCCTAATTGCACTCTATATTCTTTTTAATTTATTACAGGTTTTGGACGAAGATGTCCTAGCAAGACAAATGTGCAATTAAAGCCTATGGATCGGTAGATTCAGTTAAAAACAAAAACAATAAAATGTTAATACATCCAAAAATGATATATTGTGACTCAGTGAGTTATTTGCAGTGTGTAGTGGCCACATATGCGGGATTGTATTCGAGGGGTCCAGTGCCGGCTGTGAGACCTCCACTGGTCAGCCCTGTTTGATTTACTTATTACTTATGGCTTGATAGGAAAATATAGGTATTCCCATAGAACAATGCACTCAACCTCTCTGGAAAGAGATGGAAATCCATCTTCACTGATACATATAATAATATTGTATTTGTAGACACAAAAGAAATAATGTTTAAAACCTATTGAACATCTAGCGCTGTAAGACACATTGTCTAAGTAGGTTCCCTAGTATACTAATTTGTCCTGCTTGCCTGCTTCAGTAAACTCAAGAATGTGACTCGATTTGCAGCCCAATCATGTAATGTCTCATCTCATATATGGGAGGGTTAATTAACTCCTACTGCCACACATAATATAAAAGAGTCCATATATATTTACACATATGTACAGGGTGATGGTGAAAAGATGCTGTAAGTAGTCCCTGATGTATTGAGGCACTGAAGGCGACCAACAGCTCAAGGATATTAAAACACTGCAGAGTTAAACCGTTAGAAGTCTAGTGCAGTCAGTGAAATTAGTGTGACAAGGAGAATTATCCCAACATGTAGGGCTATATATAATGCTTCCTTTAAAAGGGATTTCAAATCTCCTAGAATATTGGGGGTATGAATAATATATTTACCATCATATACGGTAGTGTACAGTCATAATGGGACAGTCGGAGGTAGCTGGCCTTCGTTAATAAAGGTGAAGCCTGGCCGGCTACCTGCAGAGACCGTGGGTAATGTGCCAAGAGGGTTAGCTCCTGGGTCCAGTAAGGTGAAACCATGTATTTTCTGTAACCATGTTCCCCTATACGGTCCCCTGTAGGGTTGTGGGATAGGAATGCCAAGTAGGGTTGTGATTTCCCCAGGAGAGAGCTGCAGGAAAGTGACTTTGGGAGCAGGGAAGCCGTGGTGATTTTTAGGGAACCCTTGTAGTCAGCCACGTGTGTATTTGGGCAGCAATCCACAGCCCAAAAGTATTTTTTGTGTTTTCCCCTTCCCTTTACGTATGGTCTAGTTACTTAGAGACTTTTCATTCAGTGCATCCAGCTACTACACAGGCTTTTATAAATTGTTATTATGGGCGTTTGGATTATTGTATCATTATATTGTTTAGATGTGTAAGTAGGACGTATTAAAGTTTTGTATGTATTGTATGAACTTTATAATGATAGTGAGGTCCAGCCCCGATTTAACACCAATTAAAGCGGGATAGCCTATAAATAGATAGGTGACGGGAGGGACCTTTCTCCTGATGAAGCAGCTAACGCTGTGAAACACGTTGAGATTGATAAGGCAAGAGCGCTTGGAGGTTGGAGACAGTGGGAGCTGTGCTGTGAGGACGATCGTGGAGGTGGGAGAATACTAGGAAGTGCCGTCACACGCCGGGGTGTTCGACGAGGAGACTGACCACAGCGGTACTGAGGGCTCCCTATTACCAACAAGCACGGTAGGACTGCCGATGCACAGGGCCTATAATCTGGGAAAAGCACCAGGGACCAGCCAGCTACAGGTCAAGCTTATATTTTGCCCGTAATCACTACACAAAGTGTGAATAATATGTGTTTATGCTGACTAAAAACATTTTGTTTATAATTGGTGTGCACTGTAAAACATTTTGTTTATAATTGGTGTGCACTATACCTGTTTCTTTACCTGGAGGTACACCACTTCAATACATCTGGGAGAACACCAGCGTCGGTATCTACATACCTTTGGGACCCACCAGCCAAGACATCATTAAAGAGGCACACACCAGCCAATGGTTGTAACTGGTCCAGTATATGAAAATAATGGGTGCTCTAACATTCCAGAGAGATTAAGTAATGTTCATCAATGTTTAGGGAAACACATACTGTATAGCTCATTTGTGGAGAGGGAGAACTACTGGGTGAGTTTAGTATATCACTAGAAGCATCAAAATCCTGAAGGCAGCAGCATAAATGTAAGATTACACTAGGCTGTACTGTACCTCATTGGAAATAGCTATATATTGAGAGCTAAAGACTCACCCCAGTTTGTAGCAATAACGATGATCCATATTAATAGAGTGTCAGAAGATCTTACCCCTCTCCTAGAGCCTGTAGTGATCCAGATGGCGAGTCCAGCCGCTTGTAGAGTAGAAGTAATCCAAAGAAAGATGCAAATGAATGCACAAAGCAGCGCACTGCCCAGGGACACAAGTAAAAAAATATATTTATTGTCAGTCAGACATGACAAAAATGTAAATATCTATTTTTTACTTTTATACACCTGTGTCCCTGGGCAGTGTGCTGCTTTGTGCCTTCATTTGCATTTTTTTTTTTGAATGGTTGTAACTGCTTTATTTATTCTGATTTCTAGTAAGTGGACAGACGTATGAGCAAACTCAATTCCAATTTCCCTTATTTTGGTACACAGGGTACACTATTAATGTTTTTCTTTTTTCTGGGATGATCCTGCTCCTTCTGGACTTTGGAGGATAATTGATATACTAGAGGACTTTTGGAAACAAGTCCTCACCGGAGGTTTTTGAGCAACTTTCACCCCAGTTTTATCACTCTATCTACTTTCTATCCACGTTATTCACGTATATCTGATTAGTGTGGGAGTGCCGTACAATTCTTTGTGGTGTGTGACGCCTCCTTCCCCGACATTCGCCCTGCTCTGATTGGCTGTTGGGAAAAGTTCCCACGTTCTGAGTGGCAGAAAGGCCCTGCCCATGTTAAAACATAGGACACAGTAGTCTATGAAAGGGGCTGCCGCCCTCAGAGCTCTGTCACTCTCAGTCTTTTCAGACTCACAGGTCATTTTGGGACTGGTCCAGTGAAACGCCGGTAGGGTTTCCCAGGCATTGAGGTGCCAGGGATTCCTAGCCAAGCTGAGGACGGTTCTGAGGAATAAGGCTACTTGTTCCAGGCATAGTCCAGGGGCGTGGAGTGGACGGGTTAATGCACTTTGCTGAAGCAGGCACTCTGCAACTAGGAAAGGGCTAGATCTTAACCCCCAGACCCTAGTAAGTGTGTATATTTTCTGTATTTTGTGTTTCTGTGTGATTCCGAGGTCTTCATCCGAATAAGCCTCATGTGATTTCTCTGCCTTGTTTTGCCTATTGACTGATCCCTTAAATATAAATGTGTTAAAAGACTCGGTCTCCCGTGACAAATAACTATGGGATTTATTTATTATTTCAATTGTATTCATTGATATTTCCCCTGATTTCAGTCTTAGTGCATGAATGGGCCTTTGGGTCCCTTTTGCCTTAAGCTTATTGGCCAGTATGGTCAGCGCCACCAACAGAAATCATGGGGCCCGGGACGCCAGTACCCTTTGTCCCAGCCTGTGGGCGGCCCTGAGTATGGTATCCTGATTGTTGCCATTTTCATTGTACAGTTGCCCAGTATAGCATTGTAGCATTTTCAGCTTGGCCCAGGAGACATAGGTTTAGTTCCTGTCCAGCTTTGGTTATCTTAGCCTGTAAAATTGTGGAGGGTGCATCCTTGTCCTGTGTTTCCAGATCACGTAGTGTCCCTGTGAGGCTCACAGTCATACCTTGGCTAGCTTTTGTCCTCTGTGAGGCTATTTTAATTATGTGAACTTTTAATCCTTTCTGTTGCTTCTGATTAAACACAATCACAAATTAGACTGTGGCAGATCAATGTTTTACTGTGTGTAAAATTGTGTAATATAGAACTCAAACTGATAAACACCAACTGATACCTCGATGACAGAAACATGATATTGCTTCCAGGTGGGATTCTTCTTCTATAAATCTGGTGCTGATTTCCCCATTAATATTACACAGGAAAGGTTGATAAACAGACTCACTGAGGGTAATCTGTTATATAGAGAAAATAAAACTTTGCAGCAGGTCGGGAGTTCAAATATACCAAGAATCACCGTTCTGAGACTTTGGGAAAGTTCTGCAATAGCTGTGGGATTAATTAAAGAAACATTAATTGCTCCCAGAGCTGCTGTAAGTTTAATGAGGATGTGCTACTGGGGAATTGCAGTTGAGTGATGGATACATCGATGATATAATACTAGTTTTGCCAGAGTGAGAGGTTATAATAGAAGGAACACAGCATGGCTGTGAGGCAGCAGTACTCCAACTTACCTGCAACTTATTAGAAAAGACATGACTGTATTACAGGTACGTAAGATCTTTTTGCAAACTCTCCGGCTGTTTTTATGTCCCTTCACATTATAATTTGTTTGTTACTGTATATAAAGTGCTTACTTGCCTTACTGAAAAATAAATTAAACTTTACACAAGATAAAGCAATGATTAAAGACTAGTGCACAAAACAAGATACAGCTTTGGGAAGCTGTGTACACTATTATATCAAATTATTATTATTATTATTGTTTATTTGCAATGCCATTTTGATAGGCAGGACACACGTTATAGGTCCCTTATATACCAATTGGGACACTTTTACAGACGTGTGTAACCTGTCCTGTTCAGACATCATTATTGAGATAATGCATCTGCCTATGTGGGTTATGATGTTCTTATAGTAGCTTCCAAGCTTCCGTCTACTATTTACCCACGTGTTTGGACGTATGGTTTATGTCCATTTAGTTATCAATATCTCCTAGAGCTGTGTGGGATATAGTGTAGGCACATTTATCTGTTTTTAGCTGACCCTTAGGCCAGCCATATTACTACACAAACAGATTACAGTGTTCCTAAGGCTCCATATAACACCAGTGATTTATATCACCTATTTACAATTACCCATCTATGGCAGGTGGAGTTGTTTAGAGAACCTATTGCTTTCAATAGGGTTCATTATCCTTGACTTCCATATCCCCATCTCCTTTTTATCACTTTCGCCTTATTGTTCAGGTTACCTCACATAGAGGTGGATCCACACATCTATATTTTAATGGAGGATTCCTCCTAATAAAGTTTTATTTTTAAATTATTCATCAATACATATTAGTTTAATTACTTACCTTCATTATCAGGCCCTGGGTTAGAAGTATCAGCTCACCAGCCGTTGAGGGCTTTCATTATAGGGGTTCTTTTCTTCAGTTTATTAGTTCATTTATTTCCCCTGATTGTAGCACCTGTGTCTAGGCAGTAGCGAGGGTCCCCTTCCCTTTTCCCCTTCCCCCTCCCTTATTACCCTGGTTGCACATTATTTGCAATGCGTCAACATAGTCCGAAGCGCAGTTCAATAGAGGTACAAAGATTAATCATTACATAAATAGACTTACATACAAGTTAAGGTCAAACAGGCACAGCCAGATACAGAGATGAAATGAGGGCCCTGGTCCCGAGAGCTTACACTCTAGATGGAATGAGGGACAATGTGGAAATAAAAAGGTGAAGTGGCTGCTCATTGTGGGATGGAGTAAGACTCAGGATAGAGTAAGCCTCGGGATAGAGTAAGCCTCGGGATAGAGTAAGCCTCGGTATAGAGTAAGCCTCGGGATAGAGTAAGCCTCGGGATAGAGTAAGCCTCGGGATAGAGTAAGCCTTGTGATGGAGTGAGCCTCGGGATGGAGTAAGCCTCGGGATAGAGTAAGCCTCGGGATAGAGTAAGCCTCGGGATGGAGTAAGCCTCGGGATGGAGTAAGCCTCGGGATAGAGTAAGCCTCGGGATAGAGTAAGACTCGGGATGGAGTAAGCCTCGGGATAGAGTAAGCCTCGGGATGGAGTAAGCCTCGGGATAGAGTAAGCCTCGGGATGCAGTAAGCCTCGGGATGGAGTAAGCCTCGGGATAGAGTAAGCCTCGAGATGGAGTAAGCCTCGGGATGGAGTAAGCCTCGGGATAGAGTAAGCCTCGGGATTGAGTAAGCCTCGGGATGGAGTAAGCCTCGGGATGGAGTGAGCCTCGGGATGGAGTGAGCCTCGGGATAGAGTAAGCCTCGGGATAGAGTAAGCCTCAGGATGGAGTAAGCCTCCGGATAGAGTAAGCCTCGGGATAGAGTAAGCCTCGGGATGGAGTAAGCCTCGGGATAGAGTAAGCCTCGGGATGGAGTAAGCCTCGGGATAGAGTAAGCCTCGGGATGGAGTAAGCCTCGGGATGGAGTAAGCCTCGGATGGAGTAAGCCTCGAGATGGAGTAAGCCTCGGGATGGAGTAAGCCTCGGGATAGAGTAAGCCTCGGGATAGAGTAAGCCTCGGGATGGAGTAAGCCTCAGGATGGAGTAAGCCTCGGGATGGAGTAAGCCTCGGGATGGAGTAAGCCTCGGGATGGAGTAAGCCTCCGGATAGAGTAAGCCTCGGGATAGAGTAAGCCTCGGGATGGAGTAAGCCTCCGGATAGAGTAAGCCTCGGGATAGAGTAAGCCTCGGGATGGAGTAAGCCTCGGGATGGAGTAAGCCTCGGGATGGAGTAAGCCTCCGGATAGAGTAAGCCTCGGGATAGAGTAAGCCTCGGGATAGAGTAAGCCTCGGAATAGAGTAAGCCTCGGGATGGAGTAAGCCTCGGGATAGAGTAAGCCTCGGGATAGAGTAAGCCTCGGGATGGAGTAAGCCTCGGGATAGAGTAAGCCTCGGGATAGAGTAAGCCTCTGGATAGAGTAAGCCTCGAGATGGAGTGAGCCTCGGGATAGAGTATGGTCCAGCCCGACAGCTGATCCTATTAAGGTTGGAGGGTGGGGATGTTACATACAATGGAGATTGATCCTACAATGTATTATAGAAAGCTCCAATCTTCTGCTGCTGGCCTTTTCCTGGGTAAACCTTGTGAATCTGAGTTGTAGCAAGGAGACCTTATTACCTCGTCCCCAGAAGTTTCTCTCTTAAGCTCTCATCTTAGGGACACATAGCCTGTTTTGTATCTGGAAACAGGCCCTTTCTAGTTGAGGAAACCCGTGCTGTATAGAAATCGGACCTTTGACAGCACGGAAGAACCACTGGGCACATCTCCTGCTGTAAATCCTCAGACCCTGTTTGATTCCCGGATATCTTTCATATTTAAGATAACTGTATCTCTATACCAAGCCTTTTGTAATCCCCTTACTTTATTTGCCACCTCTGCTGGGAGACTACTCCACCAATCCACCACTCTTCCCGCGAATAAATACGTCCTGACCTTTCCTCAGAGCCTCCCACTCTCCAGTGTCCGACCTCCTGCTCTAACTCTTCTCTTTCTCTGAAACACGCTTCTCTCCTCTTTGTTGATTAAACCCTTTATATACTTGCATTTGTAATCATTTTACCCCTCTCTCTTATCTCCTCCGATCGGGACAGCACTGCACAAAACCTTATTAAATACCCTATATTAAATACCCTAAACGTTGCTCGAATGCCTCTGTTTCCATAAGTGTTTTGCAAAACTGTTATTTTGTGGCTCTGTTATTTATTTCGTTTTAATAACCAACCGATTTTTCAAAGATTTGTTTAAATTTTGTTGTCTTTAGTGAGATAATGTAATTTTCTAATGTAATAAATAGACTTATTCTGGTAATATCATTTGCTTAATGATCAATGTTCTGAAAACTATGTCTGCCTGTGACTGTACGTAATATATACAGTACATAAAGTATACACTGTGCAGTTTTGCGCTGGATATTAAATGCCTCACTCATCCCCAGATGTTATTGTGTAAATGTTTTGAAGAATGCACAATTATGTGATGTAAAGGAACAGGTACAGATTCTCTGTGTACTATCTCCTTTATTTTATTTAGTGGGGACAAGCACCAGCTTTATCAGAGATAACATGGCTTTCTGTCAGATTTCTTTCTGTAACATCAAAGTGTAACATTTAAGTGTGTGGAGTTCATCTTGGAATTATAATCTCTGGATGTTTTCATTCTACATCTTTAAACATGGATGCATTCTGACTATCTGGGCTAATTTTCTGACTTATTTGTTCAAACAGGTACCGCTACAGATTTTAAAATGTATTCATTGGTATGTGTGAGCTGGATTCTACTATCAATAGCTACAGATTTTAAAATGTATTCATTGGTATGTCTCCTTCAATCAATTTGCAAGATCCTAAAATGTAATTAACAATTTGGTGTGCCTGAGTTGATTAGGCAGACCCCTCCCTTAATTGTTAGTCAATGTGGCTGAGTTTTAGAATACTTAAGGCAGGATACCTTGGCTGTGAGCCATATGGCTCTGTGTAACATTTACGTGTGTGGAGTTAATCTTGGAATTTAAATTGGAGGTGAAGATTGGAGGAAGATCTGGACTCTGAACAACAACTTTATAACTGTGAGAACTTTACTTTCTAAAAGCTTTGATTCTTTGTACTCTTCCTATACTCCAATAACTGTGAAGTCTCTCCTCCTGTATCTCACTATGCCCTCCTTATTGCATTTTCTGTTTACTGTTTCCTCACTCCTTGTTGAATGTCCCTGTTCTCTCCAACTTCCCCACTCCCCACTGCACCATAATTTATACACCTCCTATTTATATTCTCTCCCAACAACCCTCAATAAAAAAAAACCCACAAATCCTCTCTTCACACCTTCTATCTCCTCCTTCCTGCTGCTGGGGATCTCCCCTAAGCCTGAAGCCAGACATACACACCTGATCTCACCCACGCCTCCCTGCCATCTCTTCCCCTGCTAATGGTGTTAACCTTTTCATTTAACACTGACTAACCTTAAAACTTGCCCCACAAATCCAGCATCCCAATAGCCTGCATTCATGGCTATTGTCCCACAGTCACTTATACCACCCATTGTGGCCAAGCACACCCATCTACAGCACTCATTCCCTCACCTGCTGTCTCTGTAAATTTCCCCTCAAATCTCTTAGATTGTAAGCTCTTCGGGGCAGGGATTTCCTTTCCCATTGTCTGATTTTTGCTTCACTTGTGTTATTATAATTCCCTGTACTGTATTCTTTGTGAAGCGCTGAGTACACTTTTGGCGCTATATAAATAAAGACATACAATACAATACAATATTGCATGTAAAAATAAAATAGCTGTTAAAATCGTGACAATGGTGTTTTTAAAGATGGATGATCTGAAACTGTTGTTACTGGAAATAGTAAACAACGCATGCAGAGCGCTCCACGGATTCGATATAAAATAATGTTTAATACCATAAATATCTGGTCAACAGACCACAAAAATATATCACAATAAATGTTATACACAATATAATAAATAACTTAAAATAAAAACAAAACACTTTGGGGCCTATGCAGAGAGCAGCGAGAACGAAAATATCGTCATTTTTTAGCGAGATATGGCAATAGCAAGTTAAGAAATGGCGAGTTGAGAAAAAAGCGCCAGTTTTTTTTTTTTGTTTGTAAAACTCGCCGCGCGGCTGGCGAGAAGCAATATCTCGCCAGTTTTGAAAAGGTTCGTATGCAGGAAGGCACGATCACCATCTAGTGGCTGATCGCGCCATGAAAATGGCGAGATATTCTACAAATAGCTCCGCCAAAAAAAGTTGGCACGAAGCTGGAGCTCAGTGGCGAGAGTGAACAGAAGAAAAAAAACGCGTTTTTTTTCTAACACGTTTCAACAGCGTGCATCTCGCCGTTTGAAACTCGCCATAATCATGCATGATAATAATTGCAGTTTTCAGACCTTTCTGCATATGGAGAGAAAATCACTCCATTACATGTACAATTTATTACCATCTCCAATTATTTTCAGCGCTGCTCTCTGCATAGGCCCCTTTACATGATATATATAAACAATCCCACAGAATGGGGGGAAAACAATGTTAGCTCTGTAGGAGCACAACAGCAGGCACGAAAATACCAAATTTCATCTAATAATAACAATCACAGTGAGAGTCCTATGAGAAACTTGATATAAAACCACAATGAGGGAATGGATACTGACCACAAGCTGCCTGTGTGAACGCGGAAAAGTCCGCACCGCGCGAACATACTGCAGATCTTCCCTCTGCTGATGCTTCCTGGTTGTTCCCTTCCAGCCAATGTGTGAATGTGCAGAGCAACCTCCCGTGACCTCTACGCGTTTCGCAACCACGCACTTCGACTTACGAATTGTGCATTGTTTTCTTGTTGTTTTGGGAACTCCTTTTGAAGTTTTCAATTATAGGAGTGTTTGAGGAGCGGCTCCCCACATGCAGCTGCAAACGGATTATATCCAATTGGTTTTATTGACAGCACGAGCACAGAAACCTTACACTACTTGCCTTGCTGAACATAGTATAAATATAAATATATATAACGTATGCACACGTGCTTTGCATTTGTTATTAAAAGTTTGACTCATTCACAGATGACACAAATAGATGAAGGTACCATGTTTTCCCTTAGAAGAGATAAACCCTACTTTTCTTTCTCATTCACAGATGTTCTTCTATAAATCCTTCAGAGACCTCACTGGTAATATGAATTGACCAGTTACAATATATTGGAAGGATAGACATGTGAGATGATCAAACCTCGTGTGCAAACTTCATCTTTCATCATCCTCATCTCCTGTTGGTATCAGAACCTGCAGAAAACGTTGTTATTTTGGGGCACACATGAAAGTGGAATAAATGTTTAAACATTATTATCCCTGTGTCCGATTCCCTGTTCAGACATCTTAAAATGGAGCGAGACAATGTTACTTCTGTCCAGACCTTCATCCTTCTGGGATTCTCCCACCTCCCTCATCTTCGCCTCTTCCTTGTCTCTGTCTTCTCTCTTCTCTACATCTTCACATTGCTGGGAAACGGCCTCATCATTATTCTCATCAAAACTGACCACCGGCTGCACACACCCATGTATTTCTTCTTGGCCAACTTCTCTTTAATGGACCTTTTTTACCCATCGGTCACGGTTCCCAAAATGATCTGGGACCTTGTTTTTAGGGAGGGTGTAATATCCTTCCATGGATGCATAGCTCAGTTATTTTTCTTCATAACATTTGCTTCAAATGAGTGCCTCTTTCTCTCTGTTATGGCTTTTGACCGATATTTAGCCATTTGCAAACCTCTCCATTATGGGACCATTATGAGCCATAGGATGTGTTTAAAGCTGACAGGTGGGGCATGGGTTACAGGCTTCCTCTATTCTGTCATTCATACCGTCCTCACCAACAGCATGTTATTCTGTGGTCCTAACCTTATCAACCACTTCTTCTGTGAGATCCCCCCTCTCTTCCAGCTTGCCTGCTCCGATATCACGTTCAACATGACGTGTGTCTTTGTGTCCGCGTTTGTCATGGGGGTGTGTAACTTCTCCATCACCCTCGGCTCCTACACAGGCATTGTGTCCATCATACTGAGGATAAAGTCCACGGAGGGGAGGATGAAAGCCTTCTCAACTTGTGTGTCCCACCTCATGGTGGTCTCCATGTATTACGGGACACTCTTAATCACTTATTTCCGTCCCATGAGCAGCTACTCCCAGTCCAGGGACCGAACAGCTGCTGTGATCTACACCACAGTAACCCCAGTGCTAAATCCCGTAATATATAGTCTGCGGAATAAGGACGTGAAAAAGGCACTGAAGAAGATTTTGTGGAAGGGAGCAATCTCCTAAAATATACTGAAATGAGATGTTATTCTATGCTCACATGATACAGGTTATGTATAGAACAGCAGATTAAATATAACATTTAAAAAAAATGCACCATTAAAAAAAAAAGTACCCTACATTTGTATTCAGCCTTTTTTTCTTGTACAATTATAGCACTTATTTGCAGAAGTTAATGTTATGTAGCCGAGCTCCGTCTTACCTCCGGTGCAAGGAGGGAAGTTGCCAAGGCGATCGGAGCTCCGAGGCGGACCCAGAGTGCGGGGGCCACCATTTTGGATTTCGTGCATGTGCAGAAGAAGCGGTGTGCATGCGCAGTGAGATCGAGGTTGCGGCAGCCATCTTAGGTGGCTCCGCATAGAATACTGCGGAACTACAAGTCCCAGGATCCTTAGGGAAATAGGGATCACATGGGGCCAGCCCACCAATGAGAGGAGGAGGAAGCACAGATAGCTCTTGGCACGAACGGGACCGCGAGGCAGTTGGACAGAGGGACTGAACAGAGAAGGTAGTGTCCAGGGATCAGTGCTTCCCTGGACTAGGCCTAGTATTGCCCCATAGGCCCCAGCTAGGCCCTGAATCCCCACTAGTAAAGTGTTGCAGGAAGACCCCAGATAGGGATGCTTCCCCTTAGTACAGAGTGGTACTATCGCACCAGTGATCGGACGGCTACGCGGTGCCCTGCAGCCTGGGACCAGACCCAGGGCCCTATAGACATTTACATGAGACACTCCTGCTGGAGCTCCCCCACGAGGCGGATCAGGATCCTAAGGCGTGAGGGGATTGTTGGAGGACCCACGATGTGGGACCAGACTGATCCTTTTGGTTCATCGGCAGTTTCTGGGTACAGGAGTGCCCAGGGAGGTATAAAGTGCCCCAACAATCAATACAGGGGTAGCGTTACATGACACTTTGGGTGGGACTGTTCTATGGACACTGGGTGTTTAGGCGCCTAGGGCACCCTCAGTACTTTGGGGGAACCACACCGGCGTGTTGTGTGTTGTGTGTTGTGTGTGGGTATTGCATTGGGAGGTCGCTATTGTTAGTGTTATTATATGTGTATATCAGTAAATATTGGTTATATACCTGTGTGTGTATTTCTTATTATTGTGATTGGTTCCTGTGAGGGGTTACCCCGCCAACGCTGGGATCCCTCACAGGTGGAGGCGCAGCACTAAGGAGAAGGAGCTCACCCCAGGCTCCCTGTGGCAGAGACTTGGGCCTCCTGTGAGCAGCAGGTACAGCAGCCCGCGTAGTCGCCCGCGTAGTTTCCCTTAGTCGTACGGAAAGGGGGCTACAGTTATAATAAATAAACTCTTTAACAGCACGAGCAGCAGGAAATGCATTGTACATGTGATTGAATACACTGCCGCAGCAAAGGATTTAGGGCGTTATATCAGACACAGAAAATCCCATTAGTCAATGGAGAGTTTTGGCTAAAAACGCCTGGAACACCCACTCTGGCGTATTTAGAATAACGCCCGCAGGCTGCGCAGAGCAGCTGAGCGGGAGTGAAACATCGGGTGTTTCTCCCTGCTGGCATACAGAAGATGTATGTATTTCTCTCTTTATTTATATAACACCCACAGCTGCACTCTGCACTTTACAGGAGCGTGAGTTCACTTCTGCCACACCGCTTACAGTAAAAGGAACACAGAAAGAGTACAGCACTGCACAAACCACCGGCAGGGATTTCATAGTTCATTTCACAAACAGGAGAACAAACACACAGGCGCACTGGGTAACTGTACAGAGTATAGATACTCTCAGTACTCGCGGCCGAGTGGACACTGAAGCCCGTTTTCTATTCTCTCCAGTCCGGAGAAGCCTGACAGCACAAAGGGAAAGTGTCCGTCTTCCCAGGAGAGAGGAAAGTGTCAGCGTATTCCTTTAAATACCAGAACGGATTAAAAAACAAACATTTTGGAAACAAACTTTGCAAAAAGAAAACGGTTGTAGAATGTAGTTCTCCCCGCCGCTAATACCGGAATATTAGGATATTACCCCTCATTCAGCAAACCAGTTCCAGTCCCACAGGAGAGACACGTTTAAGAAGGCACTGCCATACAGGTCACGGTACCAAGCTGACAATCTGCATCTGGGGACGGTTTGGGGGTTTTAAATTACCATCTACAAAAGCACTAACCCTTAACAAAGGCTCTGGCTGCAAAGTACAGCATATACTGTGAGTTATTTATTAGTTCTGCCGCTGGGATAAGGGGGATATATGCAATGTGAGGGATGTGCTAACTAATTCAAAGAAAGATCTCGTGTCTAATATGTAATCATTATTAGTGTGTTATACACAAGATCTGCCAGGTTTTTACACTGTGTGATTCTGTCACATGAAGTACACGTGTTTTCATTGTTTTCACGGAAAACACTGTTATGAGTCTTAATTTATTCTAAACGCAGATTGCGCATTATCCAGTATCATTAGATTGTGTGGAATAATTTATGAGGAAATGAAAGCTTTCTGGTTTGTGTTATAAAGCAGAAGAAATGACAAATGCTGCACCCCATAAATACGAAAATCAATGCAGTTACTGGGGCTCCTGTGCGCAGGGATTCCCGCGAGTAATCCAGGGATAGAAAAATTGGCAAAAGCGCTCTATGCCAGTAAAAACAGGATATAATATTGCCAAAACCACCTTCCAAAGGTATCCGTATGAGTAATAATGGTAGTAAAATATTGTCATGAAAGAGAGGTTTTGGCCCGGGATTAAAGGGGTTACACCCCATTTTGCCACCCTCTACTCTCACCTGGGAAGCAAGGGGTTAACTGGACTGGGGTCCAGTAATACGTTTTTGCCTTGCTTCAGCCATGCAACTGTTTATTCCCCTGTATAAATGTATTGTTTCTGTTCCAGTGACTGCACCACACAAACACAGGGATCCATCCGGGAGGGCAAGGGTTAATAGTTGAATAGTGATTCTAGCCCTTTGTTTAAGTTACCCTCAAAGATGCCTGCCTACTAAGGAATGCGACCAAATGTTTAGGAAGCTGGAGTGGTTTGTGAGTGTTAAAACTCACACTTACAAACCATAGTATCCTGCCCAACACCCCTGATTTAGGAGTGGGGCTACAGAATGAGTGACCTTATTAAATATAAGGTTATTATCAGATGTCCTCCGTTCAACGTGCTAATAGCTACATATGTGTATTCGTGGGACTGATTCGCACATAAGGATTACAGACACCTGATGTTTAGCCGGTCCTAAGAGACAGATATTAATATCTCTCTTAATATTAGTATTACACGGTAATATTTAGTCTCATTGGGAGCGGCATGCGTGACGGAATGTATTAATATACCTCACGTGCCAGTAAGTACTACTGAACTGACTTTATGAAGTTATTTAGATAGGAAAAGCAGTTTTTAAACATCCTTGGGTGGGAGGAGTTTTAATCTGAGGAAAACTGTATTTGTAACCATGTATTATTTGATTTAACTCTGTGCCCAGGACATACTTGAAAACGAGAGGTAACTCTCAATGTATTACTTCCTGGGAAAATATTTTATAAATAAATAAATAAATAATAACTGTCAACCTCACCACTGATTTATGAGAGGGGCTGGGTTTAGGTTGTGTTCAATGGGAAATAATTGTATAAGAACCAGGCTCAGCCTATGGCTATTGTCTTTCATGTCTTTCGTGTCTTGATGATTATGAAGATTGATGTATGAACTGCCAGTCCAGATGTGACTGTTTCATCATTTCCATCTTAAGTGAGTGTCCATATTTTGTCTGTTATTTGTATATCTGATGTGTTCACCTTTTTCAAGGAATAAATTATATTTTATCATATCTAAGTCTCGTCCAGCTCAACCCAGTTATATTCTTGGTGGTGTATTATTAATAGCCAGTCTCCAAGCTACCGTCACAAATATAACAACCAAAATGGGTACTATCCTCCTGACAGTTGGTGGGTAGTACAAGCCCACCCACAATCAGTCTCATTGGCAGGTTCCCCCGAATAAATGCAAATACTCACATATCCTTGGATGGCTGACAGGCTGACACGAACCACATGGAGCAGGAAGGACCCAAAGTCAAAAAATGAATAAAAAGGGCACTTTAATGTGTCATGAGACCCATATACACGCGTTTGGAACGTCACAGCGTTCTTTATCAAGGATAAATATACAGTGTAACACCACCCATTAAATACCACCCAATAAGAGGGTATTTAATGGGTGGTGTTACACTGTATATTTATCCTTGATAAAGAACGCTGTGGCGTTCGAAACGCGTTGGATGGGTCTCATGACACATTAAAGTAATCCAGTGAGCATGGTAAAGAGAAGCGACGCAAAGCACTTCGACTTTGCTAATCTGATGTATTAAAGCCAATAGTTATACACAACGTCTAGAAAAAAAGTGGCACATTTTTCGCTTGAGAAAGACGTATAGGTCGCAACGCTGTGTATAACTATTGGTTTTAATAAATTAGATTAGGAAATCCGAAGAGCCCTGTGTTGCTTCTCTTTACCTTGTGTTATAAAGCTCCCGAGTCATTGAGTTTTTCCATTTTTTGTCTCATCTTTTATTTTTTTTAATAACTATTTATATGTAAACACATTTTATGATTATTTTCCTGTTTTTGTTTAATTCTCCACATTGACTCTGGCGCGTTTATTTTGACCTAATCCCTTAATTTCCACTCCTGCCCCCCCAAGCTCCTCTCCCCCTTTCCCCCCCCCCCCCACCGCCTGTTCTCTTGCTTTCTTTCTGTGTCTGTAATAATAAAAGTGCCGGTGAGTCAGTCTGTCAGAGCCATAGCTACAAGACCATGAAACCTAGAGGCCTGAAACGTTACATGCACACTAAGGGGACACTAGGGGTGTGCACTGGGGGTTCATTTTATTATGGACTCTTTCCCCCCCCCCTGTTTATTTCTCATGTTCCAGCGAGGCCGATGATTGGTTGGTTTCTCCAAGTGGAAGTATTATGGACACGCACAAAGTAATATCAAAAACAAACAATAAGGCTTTGCCCGATCACGCTCTTTACCAGTTTGGGGCTATAGCAGTGAAAACGCATGCGGAGATCCCGTGGGTCAGTGAAACCGCGTGCGGAAAACCCGTGGGTCAGTGAAACCGCGTGCGGAGATCCCATGGGGCCGTGAAATCGCGTGCGGAGATCCCGTGGGTCAGTGAAACCGCGTGCGGGGGTCCCGTGGGGGCAGTGACACCGCGTGCGGGGGTCCCGGGGGGCAGTGACAACGCGTGCGGAGGTCCCGTGGGGCAGTGACACCGCGTGCGGGGGTCCCGTGGGGCAGTGACACCGCGTGCGGGGGTCCCGTGGGGCAGTGACACCGCGTGCGGGGGTCCCGGGGGGCAGTGACACCGCGTGCGGGGGTCCCGGGGGGCAGTGACACCGCGTGCGGGGGTCCCGGGGGGCAGTGACACCGCGTGCGGGGGTCCCGGGGGGCAGTGACACCGCGTGCGGGGGTCCCGGGGGGCAGTGACACCGCGTGCGGGGGTCCCGGGGGGCAGTGACACCGCGTGCGGGGGTCCCGGGGGGCAGTGACACCGCGTGCGGGGGTCCCGGGGGGCAGTGACACCGCGTGCGGGGGTCCCGGGGGGCAGTGACACCACGTGCGGGGGTCCCGGGGGGCAGTGACACCGCGTGCGGGGGTTCCGTGGGGCAGTGACACCACGTGCGGGGGTCCCGGGGGGCAGTGACACCGCGTGCGGGGGTCCCGGGGGGCAGTGACACCGCGTGCGGGGGTCCCGGGGGGCAGTGACACCGCGTGCGGGGGTCCCGGGGGGCAGTGACACCGCGTGCGGGGGTCCCGGGGGGCAGTGACACCGCGTGCGGGGGTCCCGGGGGGCAGTGACACCGCGTGCGGGGGTCCCGGGGGGCAGTGACACCGCGTGCGGGGGTCCTGGGGGGCAGTGACACCGCGTGCGGGGGTCCCGGGGGGCAGTGACACCGTGTCACACATTGTTTTACGGTTATGTGGTCCGGCTGGAGGACTTTCTCTGCAGAGAGGTCTGCGACTTCGTCTCCATTTTACCGTTCTCGCAACGTTATAGACAAAATAAGGAGACTTACTATTCCTGAGCACCTTATGTGGGGTGGTAGAAACATTAAGGAATATCTACTGTAGCGCCGACGAGTATTCTAAAACAAATCGGGGGCAATCACTAACAAGACCCGGGTACATGCTGGGTACATGCCGGGCACATGCCGGGCACATGCCGGGCACATGCCGGGCACATGCCGGGTACATGCCGGGTACATGCTGCAACATTTCAGTGACATTTCTGCAGACAGGGACCCCCGCAGTTAATCCAATGGGCCATTAGTCTGTCTGCAGAAATGTCACTGAAATGTTGCAGCATGTACCCGGCATGTACCCGGTATGTACCCGGCATGTACCCGGCATGTACCCGGCGTGCACCCAGCATGCACCCAGCATGCACCCAGCATGTACCCAGCATGTACCCGGCATGTACCCAGCATGTACCCGGATCTTGTTGGTGATAGCCCCAGATTTTCCAAGGCAAGTTTTAGAATACGCGTCGGCGCATCTGTACTTATTCTTTCGCTATTAATGCACCCTGCGTTTTATTTGTACAATTCGATAATAGCCCCACTTTATGGCAACGTGATGAATCCGGGCCCCAGTGAGCGCGGGTTACATGTGATATACTGTGTGGCGGGTTACATGTGATATACTGTGCGGCGGGTTACATGTGATATAGTGTGCGGCGGGTTACATGTGATATACTGTGCGGCGGGTTACATGTGATATACTGTGCGGCGGGTTACATGTGATATACTGTGCGGCGGGTGACATGTGATATACTGTGCGGCGGGTTACATGTGTTATACTGTGCGGCGGGTTACATGTGATATACTGTGCGGCGGGTTACATGTGATATACTGTGCGGCGGGTTACATGTGATATACTGTGCGGCGGGTTACATGTGATATACTGTGCGGCGGGTTACATGTGATATACTGTGCGGCGGGTTACATGTGATATACTGTGCGGCGGGTTACATGTGATATACTGTGCGGCGGGTTACATGTGATATACTGTGCGGCGGATTACATGTGATATACTGTGCGGCGGGTTACATGTGATATACTGTGCGGCGGGTTGCATGTGATATACTGTGCGGCGGGTTACATGTGATATAGTGTGCGGCGGGTTACATGTGATATACTGTGCGGCGGGTTACATGTGATATACTGTGCGGCGGGTTACATGTGATATACTGTGCGGCGGGTTACATGTGATATACTGTGCGGCGGGTTACATGGGTTATACTGTGCGGCGGGTTACATGTGATATACTGTGCGGCGGGTTACATGTGATATACTGTGCGGCGGGTTACATGTGATATACTGTGCGGCGGGTTACATGTGATATACTGTGCGGCGGGTTACATGTGATATACTGTGCGGCGGGTTACATGTGATATACTGTGCGGCGGGTTACATGTGATATACTGTGCGGCGGGTTACATGTGATATAGTGTGCGGCGGGTTACATGTGATATACTGTGCGGCGGGTTACATGTGATATACTGTGCGGCGGGTTACATGTGATATACTGTGCGGCGGGTTACATGTGATATACTGTGCGGCGGGTTACATGTGATATACTGTGCGGCGGGTTACATGTGATATACTGTGCGGCGGGTTACATGTGATATACTGTGCGGCGGGTTACATGTGATATACTGTGCGGCGGGTTACATGTGATATACTGTGCGGCGGGTTACATGTGATATAGTGTGCGGCGGGTTACATGTGATATACTGTGCGGCGGGTTACATGTGATATACTGTGCGGCGGGTTACATGTGATATACTGTGCGGCGGGTTACATGTGATATACTGTGCGGCGGGTTACATGTGATATACTGTGCGGCGGGTTACATGTGATATACTGTGCGGCGGGTTACATGTGATATAGTGTGCGGCGGGTTACATGTGATATACTGTGCGTCGGGTTACATGTGATATACTGTGCGGCGGGTTACATGTGATATACTGTGCGGCGGGTTACATGTGATATACTGTGCGGCGGGTTACATGTGATATACTGTGCGGCGGGTTACATGTGATATACTGTGCGGCGGGTTACATGTGATATACTGTGCGGCGGGTTACATGTGATATACTGTGCGGCGGGTTACATGTGATATACTGTGCGGCGGGTTACATGTGATATACTGTGCGGCGGGTTACATGTGATATACTGTGCGGCGGGTTACATGTGATATACTGTGCGGCGGGTTACATGTGATATACTGTGCGGCGGGTTACATGTGATATACTGTGCGGCGGGTTACATGTGATATAGTGTGCGGCGGGTTACATGTGATATACTGTGCGGCGGGTTACATGTGATATACTGTGCGGCGGGTTACATGTGATATACTGTGCGGCGGGTTACATGTGATATACTGTGCGGCGGGTTACATGTGATATACTGTGCGGCGGGTTACATGTGATATACTGTGCGGCGGGTTACATGTGATATACTGTGCGGCGGGTTACATGTGATATACTGTGCGGCGGGTTACATGTGATATACTGTGCGGTGGGTTACATGTGATATACTGTGCGGCGGGTTACATGTGATATACTGTGCGGCGGGTTACATGTGATATACTGTGCGGCGGGTGACATGTGATATACTGTGCGGCGGGTTACATGTGATATACTGTGCGGCGGGTTACATGTGATATACTGTGCGGCGGGTTACATGTGATATACTGTGCGGCGGGTTACATGTGATATACTGTGCGGCGGGTTACATGTGATATAGTGTGCGGCGGGTTACATGTGATATACTGTGCGGCGGGTTACATGTGATATAGTGTGCGGCGGGTTACATGTGATATAGTGTGCGGCGGGTTACATGTGATATACTGTGCGGCGGGTTACATGTGATATACTGTGCGGCGGGTTACATGTGATATACTGTGCGGCGGGTTACATGTGATATACTGTGCGGCGGGTTACATGTGATATACTGTGCGGCGGGTTACATGTGATATACTGTGCGGCGGGTTACATGTGATATAGTGTGCGGCGGGTTACATGTGATATACTGTGCGTCGGGTTACATGTGATATACTGTGCGGCGGGTTACATGTGATATACTGTGCGGCGGGTTACATGTGATATACTGTGCGGCGGGTTACATGTGATATACTGTGCGGCGGGTTACATGTGATATACTGTGCGGCGGGTGACATGTGATATACTGTGCGGCGGGTTACATGTGATATACTGTGCGGCGGGTTACATGTGATATACTGTGCGGCGGGTTACATGTGATATACTGTGCGGCGGGTTACATGTGATATACTGTGCGGCGGGTTACATGTGATATACTGTGCGGCGGGTTACATGTGATATACTGTGCGGCGGGTTACATGTGATATACTGTGCGGCGGGTTACATGTGATATACTGTGCGGTGGGTGACATGTGATATACTGTGCGGCGGGTTACATGTGATATACTGTGCGGCGGGTTACATGTGATATACTGTGTGGCGGGTTACATGTGATATACTGTGCGGCGGGTTACATGTGATATACTGTGCGGCGGGTTACATGTGATATACTGTGCGGCGGGTTACATGTGATATAGTGTGCGGTGGGTTACATGTGATATACTGTGCGGCGGGTTACATGTGATATAGTGTGCGGCGGGTTACATGTGATATACTGTGCGGCGGGTTACATGTGATATACTGCGCGGCGGGTTACATGTGATATACTGCGCGGCGGGTTACATGTGATATACTGTGCGGCGGGTGACATGTGATATACTGTGCGGCGGGTTACATGTGATATACTGTGCGGCGGGTTACATGTGATATAGTGTGCGGCGGGTGACATGTGATATACTGTGCGGCGGGTGACATGTGATATACTGTGCGGCGGGTTACATGTGATATACTGTGCGGCGGGTTACATGTGATACTGTGCGGCGGGTTACATGTGATATACTGTGCGGGGGGTTACATGTGATATACTGTGCGGCGGGTTACATGTGATATACTGTGCGGCGGGTTACATGTGATATACTGTGCGGCGGGTGACATGTGATATACTGTGCGGCGGGTTACATGTGATATACTGCGCGGCGGGTTACATGTGATATACTGTGCGGCGGGCTACATGTGATATACTGTGCGGCGGGTTACATGTGATATACTGTGTGGCGGGTTACATGTGATATACTGTGCGGCCGGTTACATGTGATATACTGTGCGGCGGGTTACATGTGATATACTGTGCGGCGGGTTACATGTGATATACTGTGCGGCGGGTTACATGTGATATACTCTGCGGCGGGTTACATGTGATATACTGTGCGGCGGGTTACATGTGATATACTGTGCGGGGGGTTACATGTGATATACTGTGCGGCGGGTTACATGTGATATACTGTGCGGCGGGTTACATGTGATATACTGTGCGGCGGGTTACATGTGATATAGTGTGCGGCGGGTTACATGTGATATACTGTGCGGGGGGTTACATGTGATATACTGTGCGGCGGGTTACATGTGATATACTGTGCGGCGGGTTACATGTGATATACTGTGTGGCGGGTTACATGTGATATACTGTGCGGCGGGTTACATGTGATATACTGTGCGGCGGGTTACATGTGATATACTGTGCGGCGGGTTACATGTGATATAGTGTGCGGCGGGTTACATGTGATATACTGTGCGGCGGGTTACATGTGATATACTGTGCGGCGGGTTACAAGTGATATAGTGTGTGGCGGGTTACATGTGATATACTGTGCGGCGGGTTACATGTGATATACTGTGCGGCGGGTTACATGTGATATAGTGTGCGGCGGGTTACATGTGATATACTGTGCGGCGGGTTACATGTGATATACTGTGCGGCGGGTTACAAGTGATATAGTGTGTGGCGGGTTACATGTGATATACTGTGCGGCGGGTTACATGTGATATACTGTGCGGCGGGTGACATGTGATATACTGTGCGGCGGGTGACGTGATATACTGTGCGGCGGGTTACATGTGATATACTGTGCGGCGGGTTACATGTGATATACTGTGCGGCGGGTTACATGTGATATACTGTGCGGCGGGTTACATGTGATATACTGAGCGGCGGGTTACATGTGATATACTGTGCGGCGGGTTACATGTGATATACTGTGCGGCGGGTTACAAGTGATATAGTGTGTGGCGGGTTACATGTGATATACTGTGCGGCGGGTTACATGTGATATACTGTGCGGCGGGTGACGTGATATACTGTCAGGCGAGTAACATGTGATATACAGTGAGGCGGGTTACATGTGATATACTGTGCGGTGGGTTACATGTGATATACTGTGCGGCGGGTTACATGTGATATAGTGTGTGGCAGGTTACATGTTCAGCATGTCCCCTGTACCCTCCCTTCCCCATTCAATGTTAACATGCAACGTTTCACCAGGACACAAAGCGTCTCACTGCAGGAAGCTTTTAATAAATCCCAAGTACAGAAAACCCAGTAGGTTTAGAAGGATAAAAAATACAACCAATGACCAATGACACAGAAATGAGACTGTGTATACTCAGTACTCAGTATACACTGTGTGAATGGGAGCGACGCTAGCAGACCAGCAGAGGAGGGGGGTGTGATGCTGTGTGCAGGGAGCCGCCTTACAGTCATGGCAGAGGGAATATACTTTTGCAGACACGGTATGTTAAAGTTTTAAATCCCAAAAAAGGTATATATTAAAAACTAGGATCGTCTTCCATCCTTCCACACGTTTTCCTGTATTTGGTTTCCTAGTAGTATTTGCGGTTGCAGTTATCCTGAGAACAGCACTTTACAACCAATACCGACTTCTTACTCTGATATTTGTCACATTCGGAAGGCTCAGCGCACCTAAATATGGTGTGATCCGGTGCTCTATACCCTGTATAGGGAGAACAGAGAGAGGGAAAAGCCAGTGTTTAGTAGGGAGAATATTATATTTATATTAACAGTGTCAGTGATATGATAACTATGTACTAGAAATAAATAGTGTGTGTTTATTCCTTCAGTATATAGTGCTGCCCATATACAGGCATACCCCACATTAACGTACGCAATGGGACCGGAGCATGTATGTAAAGTGAAAATGTACTTAAAGTGAAGCACTCCCTTTTCCCACTTATCGATGCATATACTGTACTGCAATCATCATATACGTGTATAACTGATTTAAATAACGCATGTGTAACAGGCTCTATAGTCTCCCCGCTTGCACACAGCTTCGGTACAGGTAGGGAGACGGTATTGCTGTTCAGGACGTGCTGACAGGCGCATGCGTGAGCTGCCGTTTGCCTATTGAGCGATATGTACTTACTCGCGAGTGTACTTAAAGTGAGTGTCCTTAAACCGGGGTATGCCAGTATGCTGCTCTGAATGTCGGGGACTGAAACCAGCAGAATGAGTGTCTGCCCTGAAGAGCTTATAATCTAATGGACGTTTCAGAGGTACAGGGAGATATAGGGACACAGCCAGAGTTACAACGAGTACGCCAGTAAGGGGAGTATTTAATATTCTCTGATGCTGCCGATCTCACAACAATCAGCAGAAAACTCCCATTGAAGTTCAAGAATGTGCTTAATGAACCTTGAGGTCTACTCACTATACCAGGGAGCCCAACTCAAGACCTCAGACCAACCCTCCCAACAGGTCAGGATTTCAGGGTATCCCTGCTTCAGCACAGGTGGCTCAATCAGAGGCTCAACGCCACCTGTGCTGAAGCTGGGATAGCCTGAGAACCTGACCTTTTAGGGGGGGGGGGGATGACGACTGAAGATGAGCCCCCCTGCATTATGCTCTAGTCTCCAGCTGCAAAAAGCAGGAGTCTCCCTAAATGCCACAGGAGATTGTACTTGCAATGTGAGAGGGTCACACAGCCGCTGCCAGCTCAGAACCCAAACCCAACACACCAAAGGTATTTGGGACAAAATGAGTACTACTGGGTTTGGACATAGCATTGTTCTTTTTGTATTGTGTTATATACATGAGGTCACAGACCCAGAACTACTCCTTTTGACACAGATATGTGTGGTGCGGTGAATTTGGGTTCTGACTTTGCATGGTTGTGTGTTGGTAAACAATTGTTCCGTCAAAAAGTCTCACGTGGATTCTAAACAATTCGAAACAGGGGTCAGTCCGGCCAGTCACAGGTTAATGGTTAAACTACATTATTTAGTTAATAATGTATAAACGTTTAAGCTATAGTACTATATCCTAACCAACCCCCAGCTAAACCCTGCGGTGCCCACAACCCCCAGCTAAACCCTGCAGTGCCCACAACACAATGATAAAAACGTGAGGCTGCGCCTTATTTAAACTCCGCCCTCTCTTGTCCTTTCCCATAATTCTGTTTGCGGGTTCGGATAACGTTTCCAGATTTCGATTCCGAATCCGTCAGACGGATTTTTCAGTGATAGAAAAAACCAGATCTGCTTTTTGAGACTGAGCCGCGGAATTCTGAGAGATGCTCGCCAATCCGCCGCGGAATTCTGAGAGACGCACGCCAATCCGCCGCGGAATTCTGAGAGACGCTCGCCAATCCGCCGCGGAATTCTGAGAGACGCTCGCCAATCCGCCGCGGAATTCTGAGAGACGATCGCCAATCCGCCGCGGAATTCTGAGAGACGCTCGCCAATCCGCCGCGGAATTCTGAGAGACGCGCGCCAATCCGCCGCGGAATTCTGAGAGACGCGCGCCAATCCGCAGCGGAATTCTGAGAGACGAGCGCCAATCCGCCGTGGAATTCTGAGAGACGCTCGCCAATCCGCCGTGGAATTCTGAGAGACGAGCGCCAATCCGCCGTGGAATTCTGAGAGACGAGCGCCAATCCGCCGTGGAATTCTGAGAGACGCTCGCCAATCCGCCGTGGAATTCTGAGAGACGAGCGCCAATCCGCCGTGGAATTCTGAGAGACGCTCGCCAATCCGCCGTGGAATTCTGAGAGACGTGCGCCAATCCACCACGGAATTCTGAGAGACGCTCGCCAATCCGCTGCGGAATTCTGAGAGGCGCTCGCCAATCTGCCGCGGAATTCTGAGAGACGCGCGCCAATCCGCCGTGGATTCCGAAAATGTCACCCATCTCTAATTAGCACCCATAACATTGCCAGGAAATTGTGTTTGGAGTTTAGGATCCATCCAAGGGCAAAGGGGTATAACTGGGGGCAGTGGGATAGTTACCGTAACAGGGCAAAGGGGTATAACTGGGGGCAGTGGGATAGTTACCGTAACAGGGCAAAGGGGTATAACTGGGGGCAGTGGGATAGTTACCGTAACAGGGCAAAGGGGTATAACTGGGGGCAGTGGGATAGTTACCGTAACAGGGCAAAGGGGTATAACTGGGGGCAGTGGGATAGTTACCGTAACAGGGCAAAGGGGTATAACTGGGGGCAGTGGGATAGTTCCCGTAACAGGGCAAAGGGGTATAACTGGGGGCAGTGGGATAGTTACCGTAACAGGGCAAAGGGGTATAACTGGGGACAGTGGGATAGTTACCGTAACAGGGCAAAGGGGTATAACTGGGGACAGTGGGATAGTTACCGTAACAGGGCAAAGGGGTATAACTGGGGACAGTGGGATAGTTACTGTAACAGGGCAAAGGGGTATAACTGGGGGCAGTGGGATAGTCACCGTAACAGGGCAAAGTGGTATAACTGGGGGCAGTGGGATAGTTACCGTAACAGGGCAAAGGGGTATAACTGGGGGCAGTGGGATAGTTACCGTAACAGGGCAAAGGGGTATAACTGGGGACAGTGGGATAGTCACCGTAACAGGGCAAAGGGGTATAACTGGGGGCAGTGGGATAGTTACTGTAACAGGGCAAAGGGGTATAACTGGGGGCAGTGGGATAGTTACTGTAACAGGGCAAAGGGGTATAACTGGGGGCAGTGGGATAGTTACCGTAACAGGGCAAAGGGGTATAACTGGGGGCAGTGGGATAGTTACCGTAACAGGGCAAAGGGGTATAACTGGGGGCAGTGGGATAGTTACCGTAACAGGGCAAAGGGGTATAACTGGGGACAGTGGGATAGTCACCGTAACAGGGCAAAGGGGTATAACTGGGGGCAGTGGGATAGTTACTGTAACAGGGCAAAGGGGTATAACTGGGGGCAGTGGGATAGTTACTGTAACAGGGCAAAGGGGTATAACTGGGGACAGTGGGATAGTTACCGTAACAGGGCAAAGGGGTATAACTGGGGGCAGTGGGATAGTTACCGTAACAGGGCAAAGGGGTATAACTGGGGACAGTGGGATAGTTACCGTAACAGGGCAAAGGGGTATAACTGGGGACAGTGGGATAGTTACCGTAACAGGGCAAAGGGGTATAACTGGGGGCAGTGGGATAGTTACCGTAACAGGGCAAAGGGGTATAACTGGGGACAGTGGGATAGTCACCGTAACAGGGCAAAGGGGTATAACTGGGGGCAGTGGGATAGTTACCGTAACAGGGCAAAGGGGTATAACTGGGGGCAGTGGGATAGTTACCGTTACAGGGAAAAGGGGTATAACGGGGGGCAGTGGGATAGTTACCGTAACAGGGCAAAGGGGTATAACTGGGGGCAGTGGGATAGTTACCGTAACAGGGCAAAGGGGTATAACTGGGGACAGTGGGATAGTTACCGTAACAGGGCAAAGGGGTATAACTGGGGGCAGTGGGATAGTTACCGTAACAGGGCAAAGGGGTATAACTGGGGGCAGTGGGATAGTTACCGTAACAGGGCAAAGGGGTATAACTGGGGGCAGTGGGATAGTTCCCGTAACAGGGCAAAGGGGTATAACTGGGGGCAGTGGGATAGTTACCGTAACAGGGCAAAGGGGTATAACTGGGGACAGTGGGATAGTTACCGTAACAGGGCAAAGGGGTATAACTGGGGACAGTGGGATAGTTACCGTAACAGGGCAAAGGGGTATAACTGGGGACAGTGGGATAGTTACTGTAACAGGGCAAAGGGGTATAACTGGGGGCAGTGGGATAGTCACCGTAACAGGGCAAAGTGGTATAACTGGGGGCAGTGGGATAGTTACCGTAACAGGGCAAAGGGGTATAACTGGGGGCAGTGGGATAGTTACCGTAACAGGGCAAAGGGGTATAACTGGGGACAGTGGGATAGTCACCGTAACAGGGCAAAGGGGTATAACTGGGGGCAGTGGGATAGTTACTGTAACAGGGCAAAGGGGTATAACTGGGGGCAGTGGGATAGTTACTGTAACAGGGCAAAGGGGTATAACTGGGGGCAGTGGGATAGTTACCGTAACAGGGCAAAGGGGTATAACTGGGGGCAGTGGGATAGTTACCGTAACAGGGCAAAGGGGTATAACTGGGGGCAGTGGGATAGTTACCGTAACAGGGCAAAGGGGTATAACTGGGGACAGTGGGATAGTCACCGTAACAGGGCAAAGGGGTATAACTGGGGGCAGTGGGATAGTTACTGTAACAGGGCAAAGGGGTATAACTGGGGGCAGTGGGATAGTTACTGTAACAGGGCAAAGGGGTATAACTGGGGACAGTGGGATAGTTACCGTAACAGGGCAAAGGGGTATAACTGGGGGCAGTGGGATAGTTACCGTAACAGGGCAAAGGGGTATAACTGGGGACAGTGGGATAGTTACCGTAACAGGGCAAAGGGGTATAACTGGGGACAGTGGGATAGTTACCGTAACAGGGCAAAGGGGTATAACTGGGGACAGTGGGATAGTTACCGTAACAGGGCAAAGGGGTATAACTGGGGGCAGTGGGATAGTTACCGTAACAGGGCAAAGGGGTATAACTGGGGACAGTGGGATAGTCACCGTAACAGGGCAAAGGGGTATAACTGGGGGCAGTGGGATAGTTACCGTAACAGGGCAAAGGGGTATAACTGGGGGCAGTGGGATAGTTACCGTTACAGGGAAAAGGGGTATAACTGGGGGCAGTGGGATAGTTACCGTAACAGGGCAAAGGGGTATAACTGGGGGCAGTGGGATAGTTACCGTAACAGGGCAAAGGGGTATAACTGGGGACAGTGGGATAGTTACCGTAACAGGGCAAAGGGGTATAACTGGGGACAGTGGGATAGTCACCGTAACAGGGCAAAGGGGTATAACTGGGGGAGTGGGATAGTCACCGTAACAGGGCAAAGGGGTATAACTGGGGGCAGTGGGATAGTTACCGTAACAGGGCAAAGGGGTATAACTGGGGGCAGTGGGATAGTCACCGTAACAGGGCAAAGGGGTATAACTGGGGACAGTGGGATAGTTACCGTAACAGGGCAAAGGGGTATAACTGGGGGCAGTGGGATAGTCACCGTAACAGGGCAAAGGGGTATAACTGGGGGCAGTGGGATAGTTACCGTAACAGGGCAAAGGGGTATAACTGGGGACAGTGGGATAGTCACCGTAACAGGGCAAAGGGGTATAACTGGGGGCAGTGGGATAGTCACCGTAACAGGGCAAAGGGGTATAACTGGGGGCAGTGGGATAGTCACCGTAACAGGGCAAAGGGGTATAACTGGGGGCAGTGGGGTAGTTACCGTAACAGGGCAAAGGGGTATAACTGGGGACAGTGGGATAGTTACCGTAACAGGGCAAAGGGGTATAACTGGGGGCAGTGGGATAGTCACCGTAACAGGGCAAAGGGGTATAACTGGGGACAGTGGGATAGTCACCGTAACAGGGCAAAGGGGTATAACTGGGGACAGTGGGATAGTCACCGTAACAGGGCAAAGGGGTATAACTGGGGACAGTGGGATAGTCACCGTAACAGGGCAAAGGGGTATAACTGGGGACAGTGGGATAGTCACCGTAACAGGGCAAAGGGGTATAACTGGGGGCAGTGGGATAGTCACCGTAACAGGGCAAAGGGGTATAACTGGGGACAGTGGGATAGTTACTGTAACAGGGCAAAGGGGTATAACTGGGGACAGTGGGATAGTTACTGTAACAGGGCAAAGGGGTATAACTGGGGACAGTGGGATAGTCACCGTAACAGGGCAAAGGGGTATAACTGGGGGCAGTGGGATAGTTACCGTAACAGGGCAAAGGGGTATAACTGGGGACAGTGGGATAGTTACCGTAACAGGGCAAAGGGGTATAACTGGGGGCAGTGGGATAGTCACCATAACAGGGCAAAGGGGTATAACTGGGGGCAGTGGGATAGTCACCGTAACAGGGCAAAGGGGTATAACTGGGGGCAGTGGGATAGTCACCGTAACAGGGCAAAGGGGTATAACTGGGGGCAGTGGGATAGTTACCGTAACAGGGCAAAGGGGTATAACTGGGGGCAGTGGGATAGTTACCGTAACAGGGCAAAGGGGTATAACTGGGGGCAGTGGGATAGTTACCGTAACAGGGCAAAGGGGTATAACTGGGGACAGTGGGATAGTTACCGTAACAGGGCAAAGGGGTATAACTGGGGGCAGTGGGATAGTTACCGTAACAGGGCAAAGGGGTATAACTGGGGGCAGTGGGATAGTCACCGTAACAGGGCAAAGGGGTATAACTGGGGACAGTGGGATAGTTACCGTAACAGGGCAAAGGGGTATAACTGGGGACAGTGGGATAGTTACTGTAACAGGGCAAAGGGGTTTAACTGGGGGCAGTGGGATAGTTACCATAACAGGGCAAAGGGGTATAACTGGGGGCAGTGGGATAGTTACTGTAACAGGGCAAAGGGGTATAACTGGGGGCAGTGGGATAGTTACTGTAACAGGGCAAAGGGGTATAACTGGGGACAGTGGGATAGTTACCGTAACAGGGCAAAGGGGTATAACTGGGGGCAGTGGGATAGTTACCGTAACAGGGCAAAGGGGTATAACTGGGGGCAGTGGGATAGTTACCGTAACAGGGCAAAGGGGTATAACTGGGGGCAGTGGGATAGTTACCGTAACAGGGCAAAGGGGTATAACTGGGGGCAGTGGGATAGTTACCGTAACAGGGCAAAGGGGTATAACTGGGGACAGTGGGATAGTCACCGTAACAGGGCAAAGGGGTATAACTGGGGACAGTGGGATAGTTACCGTAACAGGGCAAAGGGGTATAACTGGGGGCAGTGGGATAGTCACCGTAACAGGGCAAAGGGGTATAACTGGGGACAGTGGGATAGTTACCGTAACAGGGCAAAGGGGTATAACTGGGGGCAGTGGGATAGTCACCGTAACAGGGCAAAGGGGTATAACTGGGGACAGTGGGATAGTTACTGTAACAGGGCAAAGGGGTATAACTGGGGACAGTGGGATAGTTACTGTAACAGGGCAAAGGGGTATAACTGGGGACAGTGGGATAGTTACTGTAACAGGGCAAAGGGGTATAACTGGGGGCAGTGGGATAGTTACTGTAACAGGGCAAAGGGGTATAACTGGGGGCAGTGGGATAGTTACCGTAACAGGGCAAAGGGGTATAACTGGGGGCAGTGGGATAGTCACCGTAACAGGGCAAAGGGGTATAACTGGGGTCAGTGGGATAGTTACCGTAACAGGGCAAAGGGGTATAACTGGGGACAGTGGGATAGTTACCGTAACAGGGCAAAGGGGTATAACTGGGGGCAGTGGGATAGTCACCATAACAGGGCAAAGGGGTATAACTGGGGGCAGTGGGATAGTCACCGTAACAGGGCAAAGGGGTATAACTGGGGGCAGTGGGATAGTCACCGTAACAGGGCAAAGGGGTATAACTGGGGGCAGTGGGATAGTTACCGTAACAGGGCAAAGGGGTATAACTGGGGGCAGTGGGATAGTTACCGTAACAGGGCAAAGGGGTATAACTGGGGGCAGTGGGATAGTTACCGTAACAGGGCAAAGGGGTATAACTGGGGACAGTGGGATAGTTACCGTAACAGGGCAAAGGGGTATAACTGGGGGCAGTGGGATAGTTACCGTAACAGGGCAAAGGGGTATAACTGGGGGCAGTGGGATAGTCACCGTAACAGGGCAAAGGGGTATAACTGGGGACAGTGGGATAGTTACCGTAACAGGGCAAAGGGGTATAACTGGGGACAGTGGGATAGTTACTGTAACAGGGCAAAGGGGTTTAACTGGGGGCAGTGGGATAGTTACCATAACAGGGCAAAGGGGTATAACTGGGGGCAGTGGGATAGTTACTGTAACAGGGCAAAGGGGTATAACTGGGGGCAGTGGGATAGTTACTGTAACAGGGCAAAGGGGTATAACTGGGGACAGTGGGATAGTTACCGTAACAGGGCAAAGGGGTATAACTGGGGGCAGTGGGATAGTTACCGTAACAGGGCAAAGGGGTATAACTGGGGGCAGTGGGATAGTTACCGTAACAGGGCAAAGGGGTATAACTGGGGGCAGTGGGATAGTTACCGTAACAGGGCAAAGGGGTATAACTGGGGGCAGTGGGATAGTTACCGTAACAGGGCAAAGGGGTATAACTGGGGACAGTGGGATAGTCACCGTAACAGGGCAAAGGGGTATAACTGGGGACAGTGGGATAGTTACCGTAACAGGGCAAAGGGGTATAACTGGGGGCAGTGGGATAGTCACCGTAACAGGGCAAAGGGGTATAACTGGGGACAGTGGGATAGTTACCGTAACAGGGCAAAGGGGTATAACTGGGGGCAGTGGGATAGTCACCGTAACAGGGCAAAGGGGTATAACTGGGGACAGTGGGATAGTTACCGTAACAGGGCAAAGGGGTATAACTGGGGACAGTGGGATAGTTACTGTAACAGGGCAAAGGGGTATAACTGGGGACAGTGGGATAGTTACTGTAACAGGGCAAAGGGGTATAACTGGGGGCAGTGGGATAGTTACTGTAACAGGGCAAAGGGGTATAACTGGGGGCAGTGGGATAGTTACTGTAACAGGGCAAAGGGGTATAACTGGGGACAGTGGGATAGTTACTGTAACAGGGCAAAGGGGTATAACTGGGGGCAGTGGGATAGTTACTGTAACGGGGCAAAGGGGTATAACTGGGGACAGTGGGATAGTTACAGTAACAGGGCAAAGGGGTATAACTGGGGACAGTGGGATAGTCACCGTAACAGGGCAAAGGGGTATAACTGGGGACAGTGGGATAGTTACTGTAACAGGGCAAAGGGGTATAACTGGGGGCAGTGGGATAGTTACCGTAACAGGGCAAAGGGGTATAACTGGGGGCAGTGGGATAGTCACCGTAACAGGGCAAAGGGGTATAACTGGGGGCAGTGGGATAGTCACCGTAACAGGGCAAAGGGGTATAACTGGGGACAGTGGGATAGTTACTGTAACAGGGCAAAGGGGTATAACTGGGGACAGTGGGATAGTTACCGTAACAGGGCAAAGGGGTATAACTGGGGACAGTGGGATAGTTACCGTAACAGGGCAAAGGGGTATAACTGGGGACAGTGGGATAGTCACTGTAACAGGGCAAAGGGGTATAACTGGGGGCAGTGGGATAGTTACCGTAACAGGGCAAAGGGGTATAACTGGGGACAGTGGGATAGTTACCGTAACAGGGCAAAGGGGTATAACTGGGGGCAGTGGGATAGTCACCGTAACAGGGCAAAGGGGTATAACTGGGGGCAGTGGGATAGTCACCGTAACAGGGCAAAGGGGTATAACTGGGGACAGTGGGATAGTTACCGTAACAGGGCAAAGGGGTATAACTGGGGACAGTGGGATAGTTACCATAACAGGGCAAAGGGGTATAACTGGGGGCAGTGGGATAGTTACCGTAACAGGGCAAAGGGGTATAACTGGGGGCAGAGGGATAGTTACCGTAACAGGGCAAAGGGGTATAACTGGGGACAGTGGGATAGTTACCGTAACAGGGCAAAGGGGTATAACTGGGGGCAGTGGGATAGTCACCGTAACAGGGCAAAGGGGTATAACTGGGGTCAGTGGGATAGTTACCGTAACAGGGCAAAGGGGTATAACTGGGGGCAGTGGGATAGTTACTGTAACAGGGCAAAGGGGTATAACTGGGGACAGTGGGATAGTTACCGTAACAGGGCAAAGGGGTATAACTGGGGGCAGTGGGATAGTCACCGTAACAGGGCAAAGGGGTATAACTGGGGTCAGTGGGATAGTTACCGTAACAGGGCAAAGGGGTATAACTGGGGACAGTGGGATAGTTACCGTAACAGGGCAAAGGGGTATAACTGGGGGCAGTGGGATAGTCACCGTAACAGGGCAAAGGGGTATAACTGGGGTCAGTGGGATAGTTACCGTAACAGGGCAAAGGGGTATAACTGGGGGCAGTGGGATAGTTACTGTAACAGGGCAAAGGGGTATAACTGGGGACAGTGGGATAGTTACCGTAACAGGGCAAAGGGGTATAACTGGGGACAGTGGGATAGTTACCATAACAGGGCAAAGGGGTATAACTGGGGGCAGTGGGATAGTTACCGTAACAGGGCAAAGGGGTATAACTGGGGGCAGTGGGATAGTTACCGTAACAGGGCAAAGGTGTATAACTGGGGGCAGTGGGATAGTTACCGTAACAGGGCAAAGGGGTATAACTGGGGGCAGTGGGATAGTTACCGTAACAGGGCAAAGGGGTATAACTGGGGACAGTGGGATAGTTACCGTAACAGGGCAAAGGGGTATAACTGGGGGCAGTGGGATAGTCACCGTAACAGGGCAAAGGGGTATAACTGGGGACAGTGGGATAGTTACCGTAACAGGGCAAAGGGGTATAACTGGGGGCAGTGGGATAGTCACCGTAACAGGGCAAAGGGGTATAACTGGGGGCAGTGGGATAGTTACTGTAACAGGGCAAAGGGGTATAACTGGGGACAGTGGGATAGTTACTGTAACAGGGCAAAGGGGTATAACTGGGGGCAGTGGGATAGTTACTGTAACGGGGCAAAGGGGTATAACTGGGGACAGTGGGATAGTTACCGTAACAGGACAAAGGGGTATAACTGGGGGCAGTGGGATAGTCACCGTAACAGGGCAAAGGGGTATAACTGGGGGCAGTGGGATAGTTACTGTAACAGGGCAAAGGGGTATAACTGGGGACAGTGGGATAGTCACCGTAACAGGGCAAAGGGGTATAACTGGGGGCAGTGGGATAGTTACTGTAACAGGGCAAAGGGGTATAACTGGGGACAGTGGGATAGTTACTGTAACAGGGCAAAGGGGTATAACTGGGGGCAGTGGGATAGTTACCGTAACAGGGCAAAGGGGTATAACTGGGGGCAGTGGGATAGTCACCGTAACAGGGCAAAGGGGTATAACTGGGGGCAGTGGGATAGTTACAGTAACAGGGCAAAGGGGTATAACTGGGGGCAGTGGGATAGTCACCGTAACAGGGCAAAGGGGTATAACTGGGGACAGTGGGATAGTTACAGTAACAGGGCAAAGGGGTATAACTGGGGACAGTGGGATAGTCACCGTAACAGGGCAAAGGGGTATAACTGGGGGCAGTGGGATAGTTACTGTAACAGGGCAAAGGGGTATAACTGGGGACAGTGGGATAGTCACCGTAACAGGGCAAAGGGGTATAACTGGGGGCAGTGGGATAGTTACTGTAACAGGGCAAAGGGGTATAACTGGGGACAGTGGGATAGTTACTGTAACAGGGCAAAGGGGTATAACTGGGGGCAGTGGGATAGTTCCCGTAACAGGGCAAAGGGGTATAACTGGGGGCAGTGGGATAGTCACCGTAACAGGGCAAAGGGGTATAACTGGGGACAGTGGGATAGTTACCGTAACAGGGCAAAGGGGTATAACTGGGGGCAGTGGGATAGTCACCGTAACAGGGCAAAGGGGTATAACTGGGGGCAGTGGGATAGTTACAGTAACAGGGCAAAGGGGTATAACTGGGGGCAGTGGGATAGTCACCGTAACAGGGCAAAGGGGTATAACTGGGGACAGTGGGATAGTTACCGTAACAGGGCAAAGGGGTATAACTGGGGGCAGTGGGATAGTTACCGTAACAGGGCAAAGGGGTATAACTGGGGGCAGTGGGATAGTTACCGTAACAGGGCAAAGGGGTATAACTGGGGGCAGTGGGATAGTTACCGTAACAGGGCAAAGGGGTATAACTGGGGGCAGTGGGATAGTCACCGTAACAGGGCAAAGGGGTATAACTGGGGACAGTGGGATAGTTACCGTAACAGGGCAAAGGGGTATAACTGGGGGCAGTGGGATAGTTACTGTAACAGGGCAAAGGGGTATAACTGGGGACAGAGGGATAGTCACCGTAACAGGGCAAAGGGGTATAACTGGGGGCAGTGGGATAGTCACCGTAACAGGGCAAAGGGGTATAACTGGGGACAGAGGGATAGTCACCGTAACAGGGCAAAGGGGTATAACTGGGGGCAGTGGGATAGTCACCGTAACAGGGCAAAGGGGTATAACTGGGGACAGTGGGATAGTTACCGTAACAGGGCAAAGGGGTATAACTGGGGACAGTGGGATAGTTACTGTAACAGGGCAAAGGGGTATAACTGGGGGCAGTGGGATAGTTACTGTAACAGGGCAAAGGGGTATAACTGGGGACAGTGGGATAGTTACCGTAACAGGGCAAAGGGGTATAACTGGGGGCAGTGGGATAGTCACCGTAACAGGGCAAAGGGGTATAACTGGGGGCAGTGGGATAGTTACCGTAACAGGGCAAAGGGGTATAACTGGGGACAGTGGGATAGTTACCGTAACAGGGCAAAGGGGTATAACTGGGGGCAGTGGGATAGTCACCGTAACAGGGCAAAGGGGTATAACTGGGGGCAGTGGGATAGTTACCGTAACAGGGCAAAGGGGTATAACTGGGGACAGTGGGATAGTTACTGTAACAGGGCAAAGGGGTATAACTGGGGGCAGTGGGATAGTTACCGTAACAGGGCAAAGGGGTATAACTGGGGGCAGTGGGGTAGTTACCGTAACAGGGCAAAGGGGTATAACTGGGGGCAGTGGGATAGTTACTGTAACAGGGCAAAGGGGTATAACTGGGGGCAGTGGGATAGTTACCGTAACAGGGCAAAGGGGTATAACTGGGGGCAGTGGGGTAGTTACCGTAACAGGGCAAAGGGGTATAACTGGGGACAGTGGGATAGTTACCGTAACAGGGCAAAGGGGTATAACTGGGGACAGTGGGATAGTTACCGTAACAGGGCAAAGGGGTATAACTGGGGGCAGTGGGATAGTCATCGTAACAGGGCAAAGGGGTATAACTGGGGGCAGTGGGATAGTTACCGTAACAGGGCAAAGGGGTATAACTGGGGGCAGTGGGATAGTTACCGTAACAGGGCAAAGGGGTATAACTGGGGACAGTGGGATAGTTACCATAACAGGGCAAAGGGGTATAACTGGGGGCAGTGGGATAGTCACTGTAACAGGGCAAAGGGGTATAACTGGGGACAGTGGGATAGTTACCGTAACAGGGCAAAGGGGTATAACTGGGGGCAGTGGGATAGTCACCGTAACAGGGCAAAGGGGTATAACTGGGGGCAGTGGGATAGTCACTGTAACAGGGCAAAGGGGTATAACTGGGGGCAGTGGGATAGTTACTGTAACAGGGCAAAGGGGTATAACTGGGGACAGTGGGATAGTTACCGTAACAGGGCAAAGGGGTATAACTGGGGGCAGTGGGATAGTCACCGTAACAGGGCAAAGGGGTATAACTGGGGGCAGTGGGATAGTTACCGTAACAGGGCAAAGGGGTATAACTGGGGGCAGTGGGATAGTTACCGTAACAGGGCAAAGGGGTATAACTGGGGGCAGTGGGATAGTTACCGTAACAGGGCAAAGGGGTATAACTGGGGGCAGTGGGATAGTTACCGTAACAGGGCAAAGGGGTATAACTGGGGGCAGTGGGATAGTCACCGTAACAGGGCAAAGGGGTATAACTGGGGGCAGTGGGATAGTTACCGTAACAGGGCAAAGGGGTATAACTGGGGGCAGTGGGATAGTTACCGTAACAGGGCAAAGGGGTATAACTGGGGGCAGTGGGATAGTTACCGTAACAGGGCAAAGGGGTATAACTGGGGGCAGTGGGATAGTCACCGTAACAGGGCAAAGGGGTATAACTGGGGGCAGTGGGATAGTTACCGTAACAGGGCAAAGGGGTATAACTGGGGGCAGTGGGATAGTTACCGTAACAGGGCAAAGGGGTATAACTGGGGGCAGTGGGATAGTTACCGTAACAGGGCAAAGGGGTATAACTGGGGGCAGTGGGATAGTTACCGTAACAGGGCAAAGGGGTATAACTGGGGGCAGTGGGATAGTTACCGTTACAGGGCAAAGGGGTATAACTGGGGGCAGTGGGATAGTTACTGTAACAGGGCAAAGGGGTATAACTGGGGGTAGTGGGATAGTTACTGTAACAGGGCAAAGGGGTATAACTGGGGGCAGTGGGATAGTTACCGTAACAGGGCAAAGGGGTATAACTGGGGGCAGTGGGATAGTTACCGTAACAGGGCAGAGGGGTATAACTGGGGGCAGTGGGATAGTTACCATAACAGGGCAAAGGGGTATAACTGGGGACAGTGGGATAGTTACCGTAACAGGGCAAAGGGGTATAACTGGGGGCAGTGGGATAGTTACCGTAACAGGGCAAAGGGGTATAACTGGGGACAGTGGGATAGTTACCGTAACAGGGCAAAGGGGTATAACTGGGGACAGTGGGATAGTCACCGTAACAGGGCAAAGGGGTATAACTGGGGACAGTGGGATAGTTACCGTAACAGGGCAAAGGGGTATAACTGGGGGCAGTGGGATAGTTAACGTAACAGGGCAAAGGGGTATAACTGGGGACAGTGGGATAGTTACCGTAACAGGGCAAAGGGGTATAACTGGGGACAGTGGGATAGTTACCGTAACAGGGCAAAGGGGTATAACTGGGGGCAGTGGGATAGTTACCGTAACAGGGCAAAGGGGTATAACTGGGGGCAGTGGGATAGTTACCGTAACAGGGCAAAGGGGTATAACTGGGGGCAGTGGGATAGTTACCGTAACAGGGCAAAGGGGTATAACTGGGGGCAGTGGGATAGTTACCGTAACAGGGCAAAGGGGTATAACTGGGGGCAGTGGGATAGTTACCGTAACAGGGCAAAGGGGTATAACTGGGGGCAGTGGGATAGTTCCCGTAACAGGGCAAAGGGGTATAACTGGGGACAGTGGGATAGTCACCATAACAGGGCAAAGGGGTATAACTGGGGGCAGTGGGATAGTTACCGTAACAGGGCAAAGGGGTATAACTGGGGGCAGTGGGATAGTCACCGTAACAGGGCAAAGGGGTATAACTGGGGACAGTGGGATAGTTACCATAACAGGGCAAAGGGGTATAACTGGGGACAGTGGGATAGTTACTGTAACAGGGCAAAGGGGTATAACTGGGGACAGTGGGATAGTTACCGTAACAGGGCAAAGGGGTATAACTGGGGACAGTGGGATAGTTACCGTAACAGGGCAAAGGGGTATAACTGGGGACAGTGGGATAGTTACTGTAACAGGGCAAAGGGGTATAACTGGGGGCAGTGGGATAGTTACCGTAACAGGGCAAAGGGGTATAACTGGGGACAGTGGGGTAGTTACTGTAACAGGGCAAAGGGGTATAACTGGGGGCAGTGGGATAGTTACCGTAACAGGGCAAAGGGGTATAACTGGGGACAGTGGGATAGTTACTGTAACAGGGCAAAGGGGTATAACTGGGGGCAGTGGGATAGTTACCGTAACAGGGCAAAGGGGTATAACTGGGGACAGTGGGATAGTTACCGTAACAGGGCAAAGGGGTATAACTGGGGGCAGTGGGATAGTTACCGTAACAGGGCAAAGGGGTATAACTGGGGACAGTGGGATAGTTACCGTAACAGGGCAAAGGGGTATAACTGGGGACAGTGGGATAGTTACTGTAACAGGGCAAAGGGGTATAACTGGGGGCAGTGGGATAGTTACCGTAACAGGGCAAAGGGGTATAACTGGGGACAGTGGGATAGTTACCGTAACAGGGCAAAGGGGTATAACTGGGGGCAGTGGGATAGTCACCGTAACAGGGCAAAGGGGTATAACTGGGGGCAGTGGGATAGTCACCGTAACAGGGCAAAGGGGTATAACTGGGGACAGTGGGATAGTCACCGTAACAGGGCAAAGGGGTATAACTGGGGGCAGTGGGATAGTTACTGTAACAGGGCAAAGGGGTATAACTGGGGGCAGTGGGATAGTTACCGTAACAGGGCAAAGGGGTATAACTGGGGACAGTGGGATAGTTACCGTAACAGGGCAAAGGGGTATAACTGGGGACAGTGGGATAGTTACCGTAACAGGGCAAAGGGGTATAACTGGGGGCAGTGGGATAGTCACCGTAACAGGGCAAAGGGGTATAACTGGGGGCAGTGGGATAGTTACTGTAACAGGGCAAAGGGGTATAACTGGGGGCAGTGGGATAGTTACCGTAACAGGGCAAAGGGGTATAACTGGGGGCAGTGGGATAGTCACCGTAACAGGGCAAAGGGGTATAACTGGGGACAGTGGGATAGTCACCGTAACAGGGCAAAGGGGTATAACTGGGGGCAGTGGGATAGTTACTGTAACAGGGCAAAGGGGTATAACTGGGGGCAGTGGGATAGTCACCGTAACAGGGCAAAGGGGTATAACTGGGGACAGTGGGATAGTCACCGTAACAGGGCAAAGGGGTATAACTGGGGGCAGTGGGATAGTTACTGAAACAGGGCAAAGGGGTATAACTGGGGGCAGTGGGATAGTTACCGTAACAGGGCAAAGGGGTATAACTGGGGACAGTGGGATAGTTACCGTAACAGGGCAAAGGGGTATAACTGGGGACAGTGGGATAGTCACCGTAACAGGGCAAAGGGGTATAACTGGGGACAGTGGGATAGTCACCGTAACAGGGCAAAGGGGTATAACTGGGGACAGTGGGATAGTTACCGTAACAGGGCAAAGGGGTATAACTGGGGACAGTGGGATAGTCACCGTAACAGGGCAAAGGGGTATAACTGGGGGCAGTGGGATAGTTACCGTAACAGGGCAAAGGGGTATAACTGGGGGCAGTGGGATAGTCACTGTAACAGGGCAAAGGGGTATAACTGGGGACAGTGGGATAGTTACCGTAACAGGGCAAAGGGGTATAACTGGGGGCAGTGGGATAGTCACTGTAACAGGGCAAAGGGGTATAACTGGGGGCAGTGGGATAGTTACCGTAACAGGGCAAAGGGGTATAACTGGGGGCAGTGGGATAGTCACCGTAACAGGGCAAAGGGGTATAACTGGGGGCAGTGGGATAGTCACCGTAACAGGGCAAAGGGGTATAACTGGGGACAGTGGGATAGTTACCGTAACAGGGCAAAGGGGTATAACTGGGGGCAGTGGGATAGTCACCGTAACAGGGCAAAGGGGTATAACTGGGGGCAGTGGGATAGTCACCGTAACAGGGCAAAGGGGTATAACTGGGGGCAGTGGGATAGTTCCCGTAACAGGGCAAAGGGGTATAACTGGGGACAGTGGGATAGTCACCGTAACAGGGCAAAGGGGTATAACTGGGGGCAGTGGGATAGTCACCGTAACAGGGCAAAGGGGTATAACTGGGGACAGTGGGATAGTTACCATAACAGGGCAAAGGGGTATAACTGGGGGCAGTGGGATAGTTACCGTAACAGGGCAAAGGGGTATAACTGGGGACAGTGGGATAGTTACCGTAACAGGGCAAAGGGGTATAACTGGGGACAGTGGGATAGTTACCGTAACAGGGCAAAGGGGTATAACTGGGGGCAGTGGGATAGTTACCATAACAGGGCAAAGGGGTATAACTGGGGGCAGTGGGATAGTTACTGTAACAGGGCAAAGGGGTATAACTGGGGGCAGTGGGATAGTTACTGTAACAGGGCAAAGGGGTATAACTGGGGGCAGTGGGATAGTTACCGTAACAGGGCAAAGGGGTATAACTGGGGGCAGTGGGATAGTTACCATAACAGGGCAAAGGGGTATAACTGGGGGCAGTGGGATAGTTACCGTAACAGGGCAAAGGGGTATAACTGGGGGCAGTGGGATAGTTACCGTAACAGGGCAAAGGGGTATAACTGGGGACAGTGGGATAGTTACCGTAACAGGGCAAAGGGGTATAACTGGGGACAGTGGGATAGTTACCGTAACAGGGCAAAGGGGTATAACTGTGGACAGTGGGATAGTCACCGTAACAGGGCAAAGGGGTATAACTGGGGGCAGTGGGATAGTTACCGTAACAGGGCAAAGGGGTATAACTGGGGACAGTGGGATAGTTACCGTAACAGGGCAAAGGGGTATAACTGGGGGCAGTGGGATAGTCACCGTAACAGGGCAAAGGGGTATAACTGGGGACAGTGGGATAGTTACCGTAACAGGGCAAAGGGGTATAACTGGGGACAGTGGGATAGTTACTGTAACAGGGCAAAGGGGTATAACTGGGGACAGTGGGATAGTCACCGTAACAGGGCAAAGGGGTATAACTGGGGACAGTGGGATAGTCACCGTAACAGGGCAAAGGGGTATAACTGGGGGCAGTGGGATAGTTACCGTAACAGGGCAAAGGGGTATAACTGGGGACAGTGGGGTAGTTACCGTAACAGGGCAAAGGGGTATAACTGGGGGCAGTGGGATAGTTACCGTAACAGGGCAAAGGGGTATAACTGGGGGCAGTGGGATAGTCACCGTAACAGGGCAAAGGGGTATAACTGGGGACAGTGGGATAGTTACCGTAACAGGGCAAAGGGGTATAACTGGGGGCAGTGGGATAGTTACTGTAACAGGGCAAAGGGGTATAACTGGGGGCAGTGGGATAGTTACTGTAACAGGGCAAAGGGGTATAACTGGGGACAGTGGGATAGTTACCGTAACAGGGCAAAGGGGTATAACTGGGGGCAGTGGGATAGTTACCGTAACAGGGCAAAGGGGTATAACTGGGGGCAGTGGGATAGTCACCGTAACAGGGCAAAGGGGTATAACTGGGGGCAGTGGGATAGTCACCGTAACAGGGCAAAGGGGTATAACTGGGGGCAGTGGGATAGTCACCGTAACAGGGCAAAGGGGTATAACTGGGGACAGTGGGATAGTCACCGTAACAGGGCAAAGGGGTATAACTGGGGACAGTGGGATAGTTACCGTAACAGGGCAAAGGGGTATAACTGGGGACAGTGGGATAACAGGGCAAAGGGGTATAACTGGGGACAGTGGGATAGTCACCGTAACAGGGCAAAGGGGTATAACTGGGGGCAGTGGGATAGTTACCGTAACAGGGCAAAGGGGTATAACTGGGGGCAGTGGGATAGTCACCGTAACAGGGCAAAGGGGTATAACTGGGGACAGTGGGATAGTCACCGTAACAGGGCAAAGGGGTATAACTGGGGACAGTGGGATAGTTACCGTAACAGGGCAAAAGGGTATAACTGGGGACAGTGGGATAGTTACCGTAACAGGGCAAAGGGGTATAACTGGGGGCAGTGGGATAGTTACCGTAACAGGGCAAAGGGGTATAACTGGGGACAGTGGGATAGTTACTGTAACAGGGCAAAGGGGTATAACTGGGGGCAGTGGGATAGTTACCGTAACAGTGCAAAGGGGTATAACTGGGGACAGAGGGATAGTTACCGTAACGGGGCAAAGGGGTATAACTGGGGACAGTGGGATAGTTACAGTAACAGGGCAAAGGGGTATAACTGGGGGCAGTGGGATAGTTACCGTAACAGGGCAAAGGGGTATAACTGGGGACAGTGGGATAGTTACTGTAACAGGGCAAAGGGGTATAACTGGGGGCAGTGGGATAGTTACCGTAACAGGGCAAAGGGGTATAACTGGGGACAGTGGGATAGTTACCGTAACAGGGCAAAGGGGTATAACTGGGGGCAGTGGGATAGTTACCGTAACAGGGCAAAGGGGTATAACTGGGGGCAGTGGGATAGTTACCGTAACAGGGCAAAGGGGTATAACTGGGGGCAGTGGGATAGTTACCATAACAGGGCAAAGGGGTATAACTGGGGGCAGTGGGATAGTCACTGTAACAGGGCAAAGGGGTATAACTGGGGACAGTGGGATAGTCACCGTAACAGGGCAAAGGGGTATAACTGGGGACAGTGGGATAGTCACCGTAACAGGGCAAAGGGGTATAACTGGGGACAGTGGGATAGTCACCGTAACAGGGCAAAGGGGTATAACTGGGGACAGTGGGATAGTCACCGTAACAGGGCAAAGGGGTATAACTGGGGGCAGTGGGATAGTCACCGTAACAGGGCAAAGGGGTATAACTGGGGGCAGTGGGATAGTCACCGTAACAGGGCAAAGGGGTATAACTGGGGACAGTGGGATAGTCACCGTAACAGGGCAAAGGGGTATAACTGGGGACAGTGGGATAGTCACCGTAACAGGGCAAAGGGGTATAACTGGGGACAGTGGGATAGTCACCGTAACAGGGCAAAGGGGTATAACTGGGGGCAGTGGGATAGTCACCGTAACAGGGCAAAGGGGTATAACTGGGGGCAGTGGGATAGTCACCGTAACAGGGCAAAGGGGTATAACTGGGGACAGTGGGATAGTCACCGTAACAGGGCAAAGGGGTATAACTGGGGACAGTGGGATAGTTACCGTAACAGGGCAAAGGGGTATAACTGGGGACAGTGGGATAGTTACCGTAACAGGGCAAAGGGGTATAACTGGGGACAGTGGGATAGTTACCGTAACAGGGCAAAGGGGTATAACTGGGGACAGTGGGATAGTTACCGTAACAGGGCAAAGGGGTATAACTGGGGGCAGTGGGATAGTCACCGTAACAGGGCAAAGGGGTATAACTGGGGACAGTGGGATAGTTACCGTAACATAGCAAAGGGGTATAACTGGGGGCAGTGGGATAGTTACTGTAACAGGGAAAAGGGGTATAACTGGGGACAGTGGGATAGTTACCGTTACAGGGCAAAGGGGTATAACTGGGGACAGTGGGATAGTTACCGTAACAGGGCAAAGGGGTATAACTGGGGGCAGTGGGATAGTTACCGTTACAGGGAAAAGGGGTATAACTGGGGGCAGTGGGATAGTTACCGTTACAGGGAAAAGGGATCTCTACAATATTTCAGCCAAATATAAATATTCCTAGACATGTTATCAACTTTTTATATTTCCACGGAAAACAAATTCTCTGTAGCGTTTGGATCATCTCGTACCAATGTCATGTGAGGATCAGACTGTTTGTCAGGCCTGAAAGAGGCACTTCTTTAACCCGGGCTGTGCTAAAAAAAAAACTGTGTAATGTGGCAGGCAAAAGCTTATAAAGGTCCATGTTAAAATGGATTTGGAGTAAAAAGTGACACTATGTTCTCATTTGCAATTTGTAATTGCCCAGAATCCCTGGCCGCAGTGGAAGCACTGTATGCCAAGAGATAATGGGGAATAGCAGGGGTGCCGACCGGTCTGAGACATGTGTCTGTGCTCACACGGGGCGTTGTTATTCAAAGTAATAATTACATTTCTATTAGCAAACAGATAAACATACAGAGCGGATATGCTTGAATTTATGGGCCCAGAGAAAAGCAAAACATATTAATTGTCGCAAGATGTTAAATCTAGTTTTAAAGACTGGTTGACTCATTCTAAGAAATCTAGCAGCGCTGATAAGTTGTTTTACAGATGTGTGACTGCCCCTTTAACAACAGCTGGTTGTTAGCTGACGGTACAAGCGCAAGACATGGAAATGCGCATAATACTCACAGGGATAATGTGTCACATACAGGCACTGAGTCTGTGCCGCGCTGCATGGAAGCGACTTGCAGTAAGTGGGTGCACAGGTAAGGCATTCCAGAGCTTCACCTGGGGAGAATGCACAATACAAACGGCTGAGCACAATACACAGAGTCACGGTATACACAGTATGAGGAACGCTATATTACTGTGGGGCATTAAGAGATCTAATCACTGACATCTCCCAGACACAGAACCAGTGCAATATATATATACTGTGTATAGCACCTGATTGATTATAGAAAAGGAATACCATTAAAAGCTATTTTCCTTTGATAAATCGAATTCAATTCTTTTGCACTGGTTTTGCCCTAGAATTGTAGCCGGAATAGTTTCAGTTGTGGCCAACTCCAGTCTCGGGTCAGGTATTCAGTATATCCCTGCTTCAGCACAGGTGGCTTAATCAGTGGCTCAGTCATTCCAGAAAAAAACTGAAATATGACAGGTGAAAAAAAATGGGCAAGGGTAATTCTGAGATCCAATAAAACATTGGACCGTGGTGCGGATGCAGAAACGACTGTGACATGGGTCAGATGACAGAACCCCCTATTACAATCAGGCATGAAGGGAAGTCACAAGTCACATAATCTGGCCATAGGACCTGAGATTGGAAGTCTCCTAAATCTATATAATGATAACAAAAGTCTCAGTGTGATCGGGAGTTGGACAACCTACATCTTGTTCATATGTATCCTAAGTGCTTGCAGCTTTACTAAAGTGTGGGCTTCTCAGAAGATGAAGCTGAGAGTTACTAGACCATTCCCAATAGATGGGAATATTGTCCAATTAAATGACCTTCCAGCGACAGGGTTCCGGGTCTCACTACACAGATGGTTCCAGTTACTCAACTACTTACTTGTATGGAAGTTATGTATTATCTAGGAAAGAAAGGATCCCTTTGTGTGGCACTAGAGAAACCCCCATAATTTAAACAATTTAACTTTATTAGTGTAAAATTTAAATAATAATGTTTGGAAGTGAGAATGATAAACGGACAAAACAATACAAATAAAATAAAATTCCGAAGGGCGTGTAGGCGTATATGTGCTGCTGATCAAGCTTATTTTTTAGTATGCATACATTTTATAGTATACTGTACATTGCAACTTAAAGCTCATGATCAGCACAGGTAGTACCAACAAAATGGATATGTAGTAGTATAGCCACTTCTTATCCTATCACTAGTTGGTTGATAGGTGTTGAGAATACTTAAGCTGTAAGATAATCAGTGACCATATATCCTTCTGTATAGTGACAACATAATAACCCAGATTTGTAAGTAGGGACCCAGACTTGGAACCTCATACCACTAAACTGTTGCAAAATGAAACTGTTTAGTTGGGTTTGTACTTAAAGTAGCACTTCAGTGAATTCACAAAGTGACTGCAATCCTGCATAACATTGATGGTGATAGTAACAACAACTACTTCACTTTGTGGAAGTTTCCACGTTTCCCTTATGTCTAAATATCATTCTGTGGATTTAGCTGAAGTTTAATATTAATTTTCTTTTTTTTTTAACCTCACTTCACTTGAACTTGGAGATTATTGTGAAATCAACCCAATTAGTTTTTTTAATATTAGACATTTTCAGAGATGGAAAACATACCCACCCTCCAGCCTTCTCCATTTCTAATACATTATATCATCATAAGAACATAAAACTGTGATCTACCCCATTGCAGAGAGCTCAGCAGAAGTAGGACTGTGAGATGATAAACTGAGGCCATTCTGTGCAGTTTCGGATAAGACCTGGAGATAAATGGGATGAGGGAGGCAGGGAGCAGACATTTCTGTACTCACTGTACGTACAGTGTGATTAAATAATCCCTATAATATCCCTTCTTGCATGTAATATTATCCCCATGCTATGTCTCTATTCTGTCATTGTATGAATATATGAATCTCTCCAACACGTCCTCAAACATATCTCATGTTTCCTTCAAATTCAAGGTCATTTCTATAATAAAGTGATCAGAGATCTCTCTTATTCCCTCTTTCCCTGATAATCATTCTTGTTTTATTTATTCCAATCACTCATTTTATCTGTCCATATTCCATGTGTATCCTCTGTGTGTTTTATTTTCTATTCTGCCTCAAATATCTGCATATACCTATTTTTGGTCACCTGCAGCTGACCCCGTCTCTCCTTACTCTCACCTACTGTATTATTATTATACTTGTATAACATCTCAAATCTATATCCCTCACTGCCCTTCTTTCTGTCTGTCCTTCACTTTATTCTGTCTGCCTTTTACAGTAGCCTCTCTCCTCCCCAGTGCCCCAATCTAAACTTCTCCCTATGAGCCCAGACATATATAGCGCTTTCTCCAGCAATACTCACCTGTATTACCTGAGTACTCCCCTGTATTACCTGGCTGTCACTGTGTCTTGTATTCCGTTTGCTTCCTTATTTATTCAGTCCTTACTCCCAATCTCACACATTCGTGGGACATCCCATTTTATTTACATTTCCAAAAACCAATCAACATTTGGATTCAGGAGGGTGAATTAATGAAACAATTACTTTGGTTCAATTTTGACATCATGTGCCTGCTGTGATCTCTCTTTAGTAATTGGTGCTCCCATGGATAACCAAGACTCTATTACAGCTGCCACTCTGTTATACTTTATATACTTTCACACAGTAATATCTTTCCGCTGCTGCAGCTAATCTGGGTTTCATTACTAAGTGTAGCACTGCTGCTGCTGACCAATTGTCTCCCCAGTGCTGGACACAGGGGGTAATGTAGTGAAAGCCTGTGGGCACAAATGATTTGTAGAAGAGTTGATTTCAGTTACATGACTAGACAAGAATCTCCCCCCTCGTTATCCTTCGGGAATCTCATAAATCCAATGTTTCTTTAAAGATTGTATTTCAGAACAAGACTACAACCCATGCAAATCAGTGTGTTACAGGGGAACAAAAGAAAAACACAGTACAAGTGCGCAACTATAATGAATAAACAGAGTGAATTGAAATAAAGTGCTTTAACCACTTAATACCCAAGTGAGTATAAGTAACTAGGTTACCAATTAGGAGCGTCTGCTGCTGTGATAGGGTGGTCCAAGACCCTGAATCTAGACAAAACAAAACAGCGCACAACGCTCATGGTGAAGTAAGAATGAACAACTTATATTAAAAAGTAATTCAAGGTTCTGCGTACATCAGATAAAGTAAAACAGGCGTGTAACTGTAACTATGACAGTTGTTACCACTCAGGTATCAGGACACAGGAGAAGGCTGCAGCGGATCACCCAACGTCAGGAATCTGCAGTCATATCAGGCTGTGCTTTCATCTACTGGGCTCTTTAGAGGGTTCCCTTTAGGCCGCGGCCATGCTCCCTGCTGGCGAGCTGAGGCGCGCTGAGGCTCAGGGTAAGCGGGTGCTTTCCCTGGCCTTGCGGTTGCTTACCGCACGCGCTGTCAGCAAGCCGTCAGGGGGCGTGCCGGGGGCGGGCGCGTCACTGGCCGGGGGCGGGCCAGTGATGTCACGGAGCTGGTTCGCCCTCATTGGGCGAACCGCTCACGTGACCGGCCTGTCGCGCCGGCAAGCGGGGGAATTTTAAATTCCCCCAAGACCTGCGCTTCCGCAAGCGCGCGGAAGCGCAGGTGAGCCCCTACTAAAGCTGCTCTAATTGCGGCTGTAGGGGCTCAGTGCTGAGCGGGAGCGCACGTCAACACGCTTCCGCCAGCAAGCGCCAAACATGGTCGAGGCCTTAGGCATCCACGTAATCCAGGTAGATAAGTCCCAATCTCCGTTTAGGAGTAGCTGGTAGAGGGACAGTCTCACCGAAAGTGATAGAATACTAAGGGTACTAATAGATCAATAAAAGTATCATTCCAACTAGTTTTGTAGCAATTATAAAGGCCACTTCATCAGGTACGATGTGACAGGCTTTCAATGATGTCATATCCGTTCTTCCCCAAGCCTCTGTCACATGGTCTACTAGAGCCAATCAGAGTTGAGATGGAGTTCCCACGCTCTGATTGGCTGCCGTACCATGTGAGGCCGGCCATGTTTCTTTTAATGACGTCATCTTAAAGGCAATTGAAGCAAAGCCATTCTGATTGGCTGTGCTTTCATTGCCTTTAAGTGACGTCATCATTTTTTTTTTTTAACGGTCAAAACACATGGTTTTCACGGCCCAATCAGGGCCGTGGGAACCATGACGAAAATGTGACGTCATAGGCCTTTAAAAGCCTATGTCGTCTCATTTTGAAGACAGACGCCGAGGAGGAAGGACCTCTGGAGAAGAAAGAAGACCAGGGCGTGGCAGCAGACGGGAAGAAGACCCAGGAAGAAGAAAGAAGACACAAGAATACAGATGAAGATGGATTACAAATAGAAGACCCCTGGATTGTCGTGTTTTATTTTTTTAATGTTTATTATTTTCTGGTTTATTATTTTATGGGTTCCTGTTCGTGGATTGGTTCGTGAGTAAGCAGATCAATGGGAGTCGGTGAGTGGGTCAAGTAATGGTAAGTGAACTAAAGAAATGTATTTAATGTAACTGTGTTTTTTGTTGCTTTTTTCATGTGTTTATTTTTTTTTATTGTACATCATTTCTTGCCAGTGTATGTATGTATGTATGTATGTCTAGAGAGATATATACATACAGGGTAAGAAATGATAGTGTTGTAAAAGCTTGCTTTGCACTATTGTAAATGATTTTGGCTATGCTGCTATGCATAGATGTGTGTTCAATGTATTTTATAATTAGATAGATGTCATTTTTGGGCTTCTATGCTGTACTTTAGGTCATGGTGAGGCTTGCTTTTGTATATTGTAATTGTTGGTGTCCTATTTTGTATGATGGTAACTTGTTCTCTTTAACGGTTGCTATAGTTAATTGTGTAATTTGTATGGATGCTATTTTAATTGTTTTGGAATGTAATTAATGTATGCTAATTGATTGATGGTGACTTTATTGGATTACATTGTATACTTCTTTTGATATAATGCTATTTTATTTGTAATATTGTATTGTTAACATTGATTTGCAGCGTCTACATGTAGCATACATTTTATGCAGCATGTATACAATGTAAATGCAATGTTTTAAGTGGCATTTGAGGCTTTGGATTGGCATTTGATGCTTTAGATTGGATGATTACATTTGATTTGTTTAGGAAATAGCATTGTATTTCATTGAGGATGTTATGGATAAGTGGTATTTTTATTGGAGCATGTTTTTGTTAAACCGGAGACATTTATTTGTATATTGGTTCATCATGTGTGTATATATATTTACAGTTAGTTTATATATATATATATATATATATATATATATATATATATATATATGATACGAACCAATCCAAAGACCAGTAAAGAGACAGCACACCGCACGGGGTTAATCCAAAAATCTATATTCACAACATGAAATACACGTAAGCCAACGTTTCGGTCCCACAGAGAGACCTTCCTCAGGGCCGTGCGGCCCTGAGGAAGGTCTCTCTGTGGGACCGAAACGTTGGCTTACGTGTATTTCATGTTGTGAATATAGATTTTTGGATTAACCCCGTGCGGTGTGCTGTCTCTTTACTGGTCTTTGGATTGGTTCGTATCATACTTATTTTCTATGGGACTAGCATCTGCTATTATAACCTTTTCTACTGCAGTGTGCTGACTGACCTTCATGTGTATATATATATATATATATATATATATTTTGATTATTTTATTTTATTTTTATTTTATTTTTTCATGATGAAGCCACTGTACAAAGGAATGTGGCCAGGATGGCTTAACCCCATTCACTTCCTTTGCGGTTAGTATTCAATAAGGTGATGAAGGGGTTCATTGATATGTGAATGTCATTGCAATGTATTGGCTATGTATTATTTTGGCAACGGACCACAAGGATGATGCTGGCGACGGGGCCTTCTTATTGATGAGGTCAGTAGAAATGTCTTTATTTTACTATGCTAGTTAATGTGTTTAATAATGGCCAAATAATGTATTATCCATATCTGGATAATAGTTATTTGGCACATTATTGTACTGTATGTGTTGGGGTGGGGGGAGGGGTTATTGGCCCCAAGGGTATGTGGTAGGACTCCCTTGTGGGTAGTGGGTGAGGGTGGCTAGGCTTCACGGGGTGGGGGGGGTAGTGGGGTAGGGTCTGTGGATGAGGGTGGGTTAACCCCTTAATGACTGTAGCGGTTAATAACCGCTATGGTGATTAAGGAGTTAGGGGACATTACATTGGATGTTTTTATTCTTGTTTCTGTTTTGCAGAAGCGGATGGGGCATGGGCAGGACGAAGATGAGGATGGCCTTCATCGTGGCAGCCGGACATGGGTGAGTGCTATATGTATTTAATGTATTTATTGTTATTTATGTATTTTAAATGGACAACTGTACTATTATCCATTTGTGGATCATAGTAATTTTGCCCATTACTGTATTGTATGTTGTGTATTGCAATGTTTATTGGGGGCATTTGTCCCTAATAAACATGCTATTATGCGTTATCCCCTTCATTGCCTTAGCGGCTATCCGCTATGGTAATGAAGCAGCATTAATGTATTTTAATAATATTGTGCAGGAGCAGGGGGTCCCCTGAGCTGAACCGCATTGATTTGTGGCTCAGGGACCCCCGAGTTACAGGCATCGAGTTTGGGGCATCGGTTACAGTGTCGATGCCATCTTTATTGCGGGCACTTAGCGTATGGGACGCTATAAACATGGCGGCGACACTGCCCACACGATCACACATACCGGGGCCTGTAACTCGGGAAGCAGGGGGTCCCTGGTCCACAAAGCAATACGGTTCAGCTCAGGGGACCCCCTGCTCACTGTACAGTATTATTAAAAATATATTCATGCTGCTTCGTTACCATAGCACATAGCCGCAAAAGTAAGGAATGATTGTGTATTGATATGGGTGTTTAATTCACAGTGTAGATGTGCAGAGGATCTCCGGAGCTGAACCGCATTGGTTTCAGGTTCGGGGACCCCCTGCATCCTGAGATACAGGCTGTTTTGTGTTTTGTTCTGTTACAGGGGAAGCCTTCCCGGAGCAGTGTCTTCTCTGGGACCGGAGAGTTCAACTGGGGCTGGTGGAAGGCAATTCCACTGGGCTGGAGGGACCAGAACATTGCTCTGAAGATGTTGGAGGAAGTCAGGGACACAAGTCAGTAGACTCCTGGATGTTTTTGGGTTAGGGCGGCGAGAAAAGGGAGAAAGGCTGCAAGTTACTTACAAAAAAGAACTAAAGGTTTTTATTGAAGTAACTTGGCCACAAAAGGCATTTATAACAGGAAGTCTAACCCTCTCCCAAATAGCTTGAGGAATTAGGAGGGGCTACCCAAGATAATGAACTTGTGAGGCTCAGAGGGGTGCTATCCAAGGTAGAGACTTGTTTTGATGTTTGATTGGAGGTCTTATAATCAGAGACATGGAGTTTATATTCTGTGGTCATCTGGCCTCTTAGGTATCACAATGAATCATCTGCTTATTTGGCAAACCCACATGGCTACTGGCCTTTAACTGTTCATCGGGACTTCAATTTAGCTGATAATATTCCCTGGGAATGATTCCTGGTTCTAAGTCTTTAAACCGTGGTCTCACGTGTATCTGTCTCGTTACAGAAGCTATGCTGGTCTCAGAAGCTATCTTCCTCTACAGTATCTTCCTCTCCCTCTCCCTATGGCCATAGATATTAGTTTAAAAAAGTAAGATGTGAGGATGAAATTAGAAAATGTGCTGGAGTAATGTCGAGAAGAGAGACCTTCAACCACAGTACCTGGGAGATCATTGGGGAGGCTTTAAACCAGCTGTGGGGTGACAAGGGCAGAAGATATATATATATATATATATATATATATAAGGTCGAAACAGCTGTCTGTGGGTGGTTTTCTGGGTATGCACCTTAACCCTGGCTGTGCTCAAAGCTGTGACCATGCAGCAAGCTTTAGCCTATAGGGAACCATGTTAAAAATGGTTATTGAGGCAAAAAGTGACACTGTGTGCATGGGCGTCCGCAGAAATGTTTTCGGGGTGGGCATAATGTTAACTAGACAGAGAGAGAGTGGTTGTGGGGGGGGGGGGGGGGGGTGACGGGTGGGTGACTGACACTTTGACTGACTGACTCGTGTGTGACTGACACTTGGGTGACTGACTGACTGTGGGTTGGTGTCTGTATTCATTCACAGACAGACAGACACAAACACACACACTCCCTCTCTCAGACTCTCCCCCTCTCAGACTCTCCCCCTCTCAGACTCTCCCTCTCAGACTCTCCCTCTCCCACCCTCCCTCTCCCTCTCCCTCTCAGACTCTCCCTCTCAGACTCTCACTCTCCCTCTCAGACTCTCACTCTCACTCTCCCTCTCAGACTCAATCTCCCTCTCAGACTCTCACTCTCCCTCTCAGACTCTCACTCTCCCTCTCAGACTCTCCCTCTCAGACTCTCCCTCTCCCTCTCAGACTCTCACTCTCCCTCTCAGACTCTCCCTCTCCCTCTCAGACTCTTACTCTCCCTCTCAGACTCTCCCTCTCACTCTCCCTCTCCCTCTCAGACTGTCCCTCTCCCTCTCAGACTCTCCCTCTCCCTCTCAGACTCTCCCTCTCAGACTCTCACTCTCCCTCTCAGACTCTCACTCTCCCTCTCAGACTCTTACTCTCCCTCTCAGACTCTCCCTCTCAGACTCTCCCTCTCCCTCTCAGACTGTCCCTCTCCCTCTCAGACTCTCCCTCTCCCTCTCAGACGCTCACTCTCCCTCTCAGACTCTCCCTCTCCCTCTCAGACTCTCACTCTCCCTCTCAGACTCTCACTCTCCCTCTCAGACTCTCACTCTCCCTCTCAGACTCTCACTCTCCCTCTCAGACTCTCTCTCTCCCCCTCAGACTCTCTCCCCCTCAGACTCTCTCCCCCTCAGACTCTCTCAGCTTCCCCCCCCTTCAGAATCACTCGCTCACTCAGACTCTCTCTCTCACTCAGACTCTCTCTCTCACTCAGACTCAGACACACACACACCCCACTCTAATGCAGATAGTCCCAAGGTGTAGCCCCATCTCTTTCTTACCCCCTCTCTTCTTCATTCACTCTCTCCCCTCACCCCTCTCTTCCTCACTTCCTCTATTACACCCCCTGTCTCCTCACTCTCCCCCCTCCATCAATTATGCCACTCTGACTCAAACCCACTCCCTGAATCCGTCCTCCTCACATTCATTCCCTCCCCCCCTGATCTCACACACACACACAGACACACACTCAGACACTCGCAACAAGGGGGAATCGGAGCAGGGGGGGGGGGGGGGGACCGGAGCAGGGGGGAGAATCGGAACGGGAAGGGGGGACCCGGAGCAGGGGGGGAGGGGAATCAGAGCAGGAGGGCAAGGGGGAAGCGAGAGTGGCATGGAGCAGTAGTCACCTGACTTGCTCCATGCAGGAAAGGGCGGGCCTCGCTATGCAAGGTCAGATAGACTCCGCAGGGGTGAGCAAACTTTTTATGCCGAGCCCCCCTTTTCATCCATTTAATTTCTCGGGCCCCCCCTGCCTGACGTAATCAAAATCACATGAACCCCCCCCCCCCTTTATTAAACGATATACAATGTAAATACAAATATGTTTCAACAGCTCGCGCTTGCAAAATTAGGCTGCGTCCACGCTGCCGCCGAGAGTGGTGACATCACCAACTCTCCAAGCATGAGCACAGGGTGTCCTGCATAATTTTGCAAGCACGAGTGGGGGGTATGGATCAGGGCTATTTCTGTGTTTGTGTGTGGCTGTGTGTGGGGGTGTGGGGGTGTGGGGTTGTGCGCATTGACTGCTGCTGAGCATGCTTCACTGTCAATTTTGTTTGTCTCGCCAAGCACACAATCAATCACAACACAAACAACACCCCCCACACCACACACAATCACAGCACACACACATCACTACACATATATATATTAGAGAAAAAGAGAAAAGAAGCGCCCGATCCTTGTGTAAAATCAGATGAACAACGTTTTAATATCTCATGGACAAGACAAATGCACACTTACAATTTGTCTGATAAAATAAAGCATGTTATGGGACCTGCCCATGCACCAACTGAGGACTCCTCGGTCTCTTCTTTGTGTGTGTGTCAGTATTGGCTCCAAAAAGGATGTTGCTGTCAGCTGCTGTCTCCAGGGGAGTAATCCTTGGTGTTTGTGAGCACTCAATCTCCACATGCAGCTGCCATTTAGCCTTTCTTCTCACACTTGAAACCTGAAAAAAATCTTCAGGCAAGTCCTTGCCTCCTCACGCTGGTGCTGAGAGCTGCCCTGTCACTGTAGGCTCACTGCCAGATATCCCTACGCGTTTCTTCCGACTCTGCGGATTTCATCAGGGGATGGATACCAAATGGAACTTCCTTGTGTTAAATAGTCCCTTTCACCAATAAAAAACGTTTCTCCACAGCTGTGTTTAGTTCCATTATTATCACTGGGCTAATCTATATTACCTGGTGCAATAGCTAAACAATTTGATTCTACTAGAACATATTAAAAAGAAATTGTTATAATTATCTGAACAAAGAAAATACTATTACTAACAAACAATTATTCAATAGGATTAAGTGATAGACACTGATACAGACATGTGATATAAATAACATGCAAAGGCTTATTACTGTTATGCATAATTGCCAGTACATTATAATTGCTATTAATGGGTGTTACTGAATGATAGCAAAAAACACATTAATTAACATCTTAATCTAAATCCATTGGTGTTAACATAAAAGTTTTCAAAAAAACAACCCTGCATGGAACAAAAGAAATAACACACAGGTTATTATTAGAGGACAACATTGCATATATTGGATACTAGTGCTAACCATAATTTAATTAAATTCATGGTTAATTTCACATAATTATAATCCCAATGAACACTGGTGATTGTTTTTAAATAATTTGATCAAGCTTGAATAAGGATGTGAGATGCTCATTAGCATTTAAACTGGAGGAGATGAAGAAAGCAAGTTATATAGAGTATTGAGACTTCAGTCTATAGATAGACCATATGTATTTATTATATATTAAAATTAATTATAATGTTGTTGTGGAAAGAGGTTTGACATACATCTCAATAGATTATTATTTAGATAAATGCATAATCTTTGGATTACACTATATGTAAGGGGAAGATGCTATAATCCATAGCTAGGAAAGTGTGACCTAACATTTATATCCCACATTAATCGTGGCAAATTAAAATTCTATGGTATATGACCATTTGCCAAAGTAGAGAAAAATTAGCTAAGAGCCAGCAATCCAAAGACATGTGTATACTTGAAGTGAATGTATATGTGTGCATAAATTGAAATAAATGAAATGTTTGTGTAAATACCCTTCTTGTAAGGTGTGTAATTATCTGTGAGTAAAAATTACATATTTATAAGTGTAATACTAGATTTTTTCACAGTAAATAAATATATCATTATCAGCACATGTGTGAAACAATGAATGCATGTGGTGAAAATGAAATTCACTTATTTGTGTATACTATTAATGTGAGAGTGAAATACAATAAAAAGTGCAATGATTTGACCAGGGCCCCACATTTGGATACTGACTAAGACCTCAAAAGGAGCACAATAGAACATGCTCAAACCTCCGATGTCCTGCCAGGTCAAAAAATGATGAGATGTATTAGATAATAGTGCTTGTATCTATACAATCATTGAGACCCATTGGACTCAATGTTTCCAACATATATATCCAATAGGTCTCCCTGAGGTTGAGTCTCTTGACTCTATCACCACTAAGTACTGTTAAGGGAATCTGTTCCAAGCACATGACTCTTAGAGAAGAAGGATCCTTATTATGTTTGTCCAAGAAGTGTCTAGATAAATTGTGAGTTGTAGTGCCATGTATGATGTTTCTTCTATGTTCTAAAAATCTTGTACTTAGAGTTCGGGTGGTTCTCCCCACATATTGGTACCCACAACGGCATGTGATGCCATAGATGACAAAAGAAGATAGACAATCCATATGACTTTTGATTTTATAAGTGGACTTATTATGATGAGACATGAATTGATCAGTTTTAACCATGTGCTTGCAGGTCAGACATCTGCTTCTACCACAAGAGAAGTTACCATTGGTGATTGATCTACTTACAGGAATATCATTAATTTGTTTAAGACGACTGGGTGCTAGCATGGTTTTTAAATTCCTAGCTTTTTTGTATACAATAGGGATATGTGTAGGTAATTTATTGCCAATTATAGGGTCCCTAAGCAGTATATTCCAGTGTTTATTGAGAATTGATGAAATGCCTCTGGATGAATTATTATAGGTCGTGATAAAAAATGGTGATTTGGAAATACTTTTTGAATTAATATCTGTTCGTCTAGCCCCTCTGGATTTGACGAGCAGGGATTCTCGATCTAACAGACTAACTTGTCTGAATGTTTCAAGTATAGTGCTTTTGTTGTAACCTTTGGCTAGAAACCTTTTCACCAATATCTCCCCCTGGGCCAGAAAATCAGAATATAGGGAACAATTTCTCCTAATTCTGAGAAATTGGCCCCTGGGGATATTGGCAAGCCATTTGTTGTAATGATTACTATTGTTGTGTAAATAGCTATTAGTAGACACTGTTTTAAAGTGGGTTTTGGTGATAATATCACCACCTGTGCTAGCCTCCAATTCTAGATCAAGAAAAACTATATGATTTTTGTTTATGTTATATGTGAATTTTAAATCCATATCGTTGATATTAAATGTTTCCAGTTTATGTTTTAAGTGTTCCAATTCACCGTCCCAAATTAAAATAATATCATCTATGTAACGGCCATAGTACACGAGACTCGCCCCCAGATCCGCATCACCCCACACATGGAGTTCCTCCCACAAACCCATGTAGAGGTTAGCATAGCTGGGGGCAAATCTCGTGCCCATGGCCGTCCCACAGATCTGCAAATAATATTGGTTTTCAAATAAAAAATAATTGTGCTCTAATATAAATGAAATTGCCTGTAAAATAAATGTGGACTGAGTGGGACCTATATTAATATCCATATCCAGGAAATGTTTGACTGCATTGAGACCCTTATTATGTTGAATACATGTGTACAAAGATGTTATGTCGCATGTAGCCCAGATGTAAGTGGGTTTCCATTTAATTATGCCGAGCCCCCCTTTTCATCCATTTAATTTCTCGGGCCCCCCCTGCCTGACGTAATCAAAATCACATGAACCCCCCCCCCTTTATTAAACGATATACAATGTAAATACAAATATGTTTCAACAGCTCGCGCTTGCAAAATTAGGCTGCGTCTACGCTGCCGCCGAGAGTGGTGACATCACCAACTCTCCAAGCACGAGTGGGGGGTATGGATCAGGGCTATTTCTGTGTTTGTGTGTGGCTGTGTGTGGGTGTGGGGTTGTGCGCATTGACTGCTGCTGAGCATGCTTCAATGTCAATTTTGTTTGTCTCGCCAAGCACACAATCAATCACAACACAAACAACACCCCCCACACCACACACAATCACAGCACACATTCAATCACAAAACACACACATCACTACACATTATATATATATATATATATATGTAACGGGTATTCCACCCCACCCAATCTCATATATAGTGTGGGTGAGTAGAACATGTAGTGTTACCGGTGTGGTGCGTATACCTGTAGGCTCACAGGAGGTCTGAGCCTCCGCTAATGAGAGCCTGGGGTGAATCCTCTGGAACGTTTCTTGGTTCAGCGCCTCCACCTATGTAGGATTCTAGGGAAGTGTAGAATGACCCTACATAGGAATTCAATCAGAAACCACACACACAGTGATTTATATTATAACTAATGACTTTACTACAAAGAATAATAATAACCTGTGTCCCTCTCACGAGGGGACACTGACAGTGACGTCTCGCAGGACGATTCCCCGACACCAGGTGATCCCACCCAGTGTCCCAAGAACCCCACACAATGTCCCGTACTCCTACAGAGATAGTCACTGGGTGACTGCGCAGTCACTAAACCTCTAGGCCTGTTGGTGCACATGTGATGACATAATACCTGCCGAGCACTCCGGTGCTCGGGTCAGCAACAAGCTTCTAAAAGGATCAGTCGAGCGATGCCTCCTTCTGATCCTCCAACCGAACTCCTGCAGACAGTAACACAGTCTCTGTGGACCCCAACGTGGGTCCAACCGCTTTCCGGGAACAGCAACGTGACACACCCTGCACTATAGGCCGTCCCTATAGCACAGCATCCTTAAGTGGCTTAAGGGTCAATCTCCTAGGGCATTCGCGGTTGCCTATCCTATATAGGTAGGTCTTGTACCCACCCTACTCATAATACGGGCCCTGGGCCATGGATCCCCGGACTGGTTACCGCTATGAACCCCCCCAGTTGCCTCGTACTACGCGCAACGCCGCCCTGGGCTATGGCTCCCCGGATTGGTTACCGCTATGAAACCCCCCCAGTGGCCTCGCCACTCGCGACACGGACCCTGGGCTATGGCTCCCCGGACTGGTTACCGCTATGAACCCCCCAGCTGTCTCGTGCCACTAATCCACCTAAACGCCTGCCGCAACGCTCTGCAGACTAACCTCAAACCCCTAATCCCTTGCTATTCCCCAGCTCTGACTACCATGAGTGACAGGGAACCTCTCTAGGACTATCCCTGGCAATACTCCCTAACCTGGGGTAATACAGGGTTAACTAGGGCCTTAGTGCAGGGAGTCTCCGGCTCCTGCACCCTACCTCCTTCCTCTGTCTGTCTCCTTGCCCTGCTTCTTCCTGACTGACACGCAGCTTCAGCCCGCCAAATGTATCTATATCCCTCCAGGGCAGTCCTGTAGCCCTATTGGCTCCTATCAGGCACCTGGTGCCTGCCTCGCTATGCCTCATGGGAATTGTAGTCCCGAGGCCCTTACAATAACATTGGGGCCGCGTGCGCTCCTCCCCTCTGCCTACACTAGCTCCCAATGGCCGCCGCAATCTCTCCCTATGCTTCCCTACTCTCGCGCGACCTCCTAATAGCTGCCTTAGCTCCCTACCCCTATCTGCGCATGCGCGACCTATTTGGGGCTCTCCTGCCCTCGCGCGATCACTGCGCATGCGCGACTTGAAGCGCAATGGCGGCGCCCTGCTCTGCGGCCGCCGGGACCTTAGAGACGCGATCGCGGCCTTAGCAACGGCCCGATCGCGTCCCCGGCAACCGGCCACAGGCAGGAGAAGCCGCGCTGCTCCCTGCTTGGCCCCCACCCTCCGGAATGGCCGTCGGGTCTGCCTCTTGCCGCTGGCAGTACCCGACAGCGTCCGTGACCACGGAGGCGCCCGGGGGGGTCGCAGGGGGAAAAAGATGACCTGGCTACACTCTCCCCCTGGTGAAAAACCCAACGCCCTCGCTTGGGGAACGGCATCACATGGCACAATTTTACACAGTGAAAAATGACATGGCATAACCCGTACACTTAACAGATCGGCTGCAACATCCATGAAACCGGACACATCACACCCATTATTACCCGAGGCCAGCTGAGTATCAGCTGCTTGCTGAGACCATTTGTGGGGTGCCCCTAACTGATCAGATGGGGGTACCTCACTTTTGCGTCCGTGAGCCTCCCCGGGGTGGATCTCTCGGAGAGTACACCCTAAAGCGACAGCTAGTGGCTCTTCGCTACTTCCTCCCCCTGGTGGAAGGAGTAGCACAGTGTCTCTGAATTGGGCCTTTACCCGGTCATCCGCGGCAGGGATGCGGTAGACCAGGAGGCCAGGACCTTTCCCGCGGTCCACCACCTGGCGAATGGCACGCTCCTTTCTGGGCTTAAAGGAGGCCAGTCTCTCTGGATCTTCCTTTACACAGTCCTTGTCCACATAAGTTTGCGAGGCTTCCACTGAGAAGCGAGCACTGAACAATGTCTCGGTTTCACCTGGCAGGGGGGAAAAAGTAGACACCTTACCCCTGCGGTGATTCACGGTGGCCAACAGGTCCTCGGGGACGCTGTCAGTTCCCACCTTGGTGGTATCGGGACCTGCCCCCGGCCCTTCTGGGGCAGTCCACTTACGCGCTGAAAACACGGCAGCGTTGGATCCCAGTCCTGGGACCACTTGCGTCGGAGCACACGGGCCCACACTCCGCTCAGGAACCGTAGCTTGGGCCTTCTCCACGGCCACCTCCATCGGAGTCGGTGGGGAACAAGAGGGTTCCTTACCATTCTGCTGGCTGACGATGGGCTTCCCTTCTTCCGGAAGGATCGACGGTAGATACTGGTCCACTCTCATCTCTGGACAGCTACCTTCTAATGAGGACACCTCCACCAGGACGCGATGCAGAGGGGAGCCCTTCGCCCGGGCGACCAGACTTAAGGAGCCATCGTGCTCCGCGGTCACCTGGAGGCTCACCCCCGACACCCCTGGGGCAGTCGACTCACCCTGGTCGTCTGTAGGTACTGGTCCCATGCCTAGGACCGATGGTACCTCTGTAGTAGGTCGGACTGACCATTGTAGGGCACACGGGCCCACAGCAGGGTCCGTATCCTCTGCATCATCGTTGGGGTGGTTCGCCGGTAGGCGCATCGCCACCAAGGGGACTTCAACCTCTTCACTGGAAACTTCTGCATGCTGGGGCACAATAGACTTCAGTAACCGCACACCGCAACATTCACAGTAGGACCACCATGTCAATGTCTCTCTAGAACAGTCACAAGTGGGGCTAAAACACTGTATGCCCATTTCTCCTTCCACCTCGACGGTCCTGAAGTCGAGGGGTCCCTGAGCCACATTGGCTCCCTGAGCGTGGGCTTCTTGCAGGCAGGAGCATATGAAGAGAAGAGACTCTACTCCTGGCGCACGCCAGGCCACATACACACTAGGGTGTATCCCTTGACAGTCTATCTCGGTTTCCTGCTCAGAAAGAAAATATTCTATGTCTACGACAATGCCCTCCTCCTGGTGAACAGAAGGGTCTAATGGCTGTTCACTGTGCTCACTCCCCCTGGTGGAATTTAAGGGAGGGGTGTGCTCTATCACTGAGTGACTCTGGCTCTGCACTGAGTCACTCACATTACGGGGGCGGGGCTCTGGTTTTCCCGCCAGTCCCGGATGGTTTTCTGTAACCTTTTTCTGATCATCCTGGCAGTCAGAAGCACGTGTGTCATCTTGAGTTGGCGGGAGCCGCCATTTTAGGTGGGACTCACTGTTAGCCTCCCCTGCTGCAGGAGCCTCCATTTTAACTACAGTCCTGTCAACTACACTGCAGCTTTTTGCATAGATCATGAGACAGTCCCCTGCGGAAGACTCGGGGAGTGTTAATACATGGGGAACAGTCTCTAGGCATATGTCATGCGTGGTGAACAGGAGATAGGTAATCCCCCGGCCGTCAGTATCCAGCCTTAAGTCTGTCACCCGGGCAGTGGCCAATTCCGGACAAGTTCTTACTTGGGCGCGCATAGTGGACAATTCCGTATCATGGGATACTCCGGCCACTACAAACACGCGCCTTGGGGATAATTGCCGCGCTAAGGCCCAGTCATCGACGTCTTGCGGTGACGGCACCGCCATGATGAAAAATATGAATGGGACAATTTGAAAAAATGAAAACAGGGCACCCCAGGTCTGATCTCAGCAGCGCCTCCAAATGTAACGGGTATTCCACCCCACCCAATCTCATATATAGTGTGGGTGAGTAGAACATGTAGTGTTACCGGTGTGGTGCGTATACCTGTAGGCTCACAGGAGGTCTGAGCCTCCGCTAATGAGAGCCTGGGGTGAATCCTCTGGAACGTTTCTTGGTTCAGCGCCTCCACCTATGTAGGATTCTAGGGAAGTGTAGAATGACCCTACATAGGAATTCAATCAGAAACCACACACACAGTGATTTATATTATAACTAATGACTTTACTACAAAGAATAATAATAACCTGTGTCCCTCTCACGAGGGGACACTGACAGTGACGTCTCGCAGGACGATTCCCCGACACCAGGTGATCCCACCCAGTGTCCCAAGAACCCCACACAATGTCCCGTACTCCTACAGAGATAGTCACTGGGTGACTGCGCAGTCACTAAACCTCTAGGCCTGTTGGTGCACATGTGATGACATAATACCTGCCGAGCACTCCGGTGCTCGGGTCAGCAACAAGCTTCTAAAAGGATCAGTCGAGCGATGCCTCCTTCTGATCCTCCAACCGAACTCCTGCAGACAGTAACACAGTCTCTGTGGACCCCAACGTGGGTCCAACCGCTTTCCGGGAACAGCAACGTGACACACCCTGCACTATAGGCCGTCCCTATAGCACAGCATCCTTAAGTGGCTTAAGGGTCAATCTCCTAGGGCATTCGCGGTTGCCTATCCTATATAGGTAGGTCTTGTACCCACCCTACTCATAATACGGGCCCTGGGCCATGGATCCCCGGACTGGTTACCGCTATGAACCCTCCCCAGTTGCCTCGTACTACGCGCAACGCCGCCCTGGGCAATGGCTCCCCGGATTGGTTACCGCTATGAAACCCCCCCAGTGGCCTCGCCACTCGCGACACGGACCCTGGGCTATGGCTCCCCGGACTGGTTACCGCTATGAACCCCCCAGCTGTCTCGTGCCACTAATCCACCTAAACGCCTGCCGCAACGCTCTGCAGACTAACCTCAAACCCCTAATCCCTTGCTATTCCCCAGCTCTGACTACCATGAGTGACAGGGAACCTCTCTAGGACTATCCCTGGCAACACTCCCTAACCTGGGGTAATACAGGGTTAACTAGGGCCTTAGTGCAGGGAGTCTCCGGCTCCTGCACCCTACCTCCTTCCTCTGTCTGTCTCCTTGCCCTGCTTCTTCCTGACTGACACGCAGCTTCAGCCCGCCAAATGTATCTATATCCCTCCAGGGCAGTCCTGCAGCCCTATTGGCTCCTATCAGGCACCTGGTGCCTGCCTCGCTATGCCTCATGGGAATTGTAGTCCCGAGGCCCTTACAATAACATTGGGGCCGCGTGCGCTCCTCCCCTCTGCCTACACTAGCTCCCAATGGCCGCCGCAATCTCTCCCTATGCTTCCCTACTCTCGCGCGACCTCCTAATAGCTGCCTTAGCTCCCTACCCCTATCTGCGCATGCGCGACCTATCTGGGGCTCTCCTGCCCTCGCGCGATCACTGCGCATGCGCGACTTGAAGCGCAATGGCGGCGCCCTGCTCTGCGGCCGCCGGGACCTTAGAGACGCGATCGCGGCCTTAGCAACGGCCCGATCGCGTCCCCGGCAACCGGCCACAGGCAGGAGAAGCCGCGCTGCTCCCTGCTTGGCCCCCACCCTCCGGAATGGCCGTCGGGTCTGCCTCTTGCCGCTGGCAGTACCCGACAGCGTCCGTGACCACGGAGGCGCCCGGGGGGGTCGCAGGGGGAAAAAGATGACCTGGCTACACTTATATATATATATATATATATATATATATATATATATATACACATACACACACACACACACACACACACACACACACACACACACACACACATCACTATACATATATATACACACACACACACACACACACACACACACACACACACACATCACTATACATATATATACACACACACACACACACACACACACACACACACACACACACACACACACACACACACATCACTATACATATACACACACACACACACACACATCACTACACATATATACACACACACACACACACACACATCATTATACATATATATATACACACACACACACATCACTATACATATATACACACACACACACACACACATCACTATACATATATACACACACATAAACACATCACTATACATATATATACACACACACACACACACACACACCACTATACATATACACACACACACACAGTGACATCACTATACATATATATACACACACAGTGACATCACTATACATATATATACACACACACACACACACACACACACACACACACACACACACACACACACATCACTATACATATATACACACACATAAACACATCACTATACATATATATATACACACACCACTATACATATACATATACACACACACACACACACACACACACACACACAGTGACATCACTATACATATATATATTGTGACAGAAACCAGGGGATGGTAATAAATTCCGTATATAGGGCTCCCAGGATACTAGACAGTTTCTATCCTGTTTGGCCTGGGAGTGCAGCCTTATAATACATACACTCCATCCCACAGTTTGGCAAGAGCTGGAACTGAGGGATGAGAGATCCAGACCAGAGTTTGTCTGCTGCCTGATTTCTGTCACCTGTCATGCTAATTAGGAATCAGGTATGAAAGACTGATTTCCTGTTTGCTCTGGTCTCCCCACAAGAGCCAGGAGGCTGGAAGGCTGCTGAACTACAGAGGGGAGAAGCCTCTTCCCCAAACAGGTTCAATCTTTCTGTTCATTTGTGTAAGACTGCAAAAGTACCGTGTTTTGATGTTGGAAGTGGAAAAGCCACTTCCAACCCTGAGTCAGGGATATCTAAGTTAAGTTATCGCTCAGGTGAGCAGCTTTTGTTTTGATCTGTTTTCTGTTGTATGCACTGTGGCAGTCTCAGTGCCTGGGACTGAATAAACCAGGCATAGCCTGTTTAAAGGAACAGTACGTGACGCCTCATCATTTAACCTACCCTAAAAGACCGTGTTCTAAACAGTCCCGGACAAACGACGGAGCCCCGGAGTAAGCCGTTTGTCACAATATACACACACAGTGACATCACTATACATATATATACACACACAGTGACATCACTATACATATATATACACACACACACACACACACACACACACACACACACACACACACACACACACACACACCTGTACTGCTTACTCGGCTCCCCACTCAAGTAAAGCCAGGAAGAGAAGGGCTTGTGTCTGTGTGCAGAGGGACGCCCCGCCCCCTCTCCAAGCACAGGGAAACACAGCACGGATCTTCTGCCTGGCATTGCTCTGCTCTGCCCCTGCTCTGCTCTGCCCCCAGGTTTCGCCGCACAGGCCGCGCCCCCCCCTAAATAATTTGGCGCCCCCCAGTTTTGCGCACCGCTGAGATAGAGCTTGCGAGGGACAAAAAAAATAATCCTGGCAGCGTGCCAACACGCGCCAGCCAATCAGGAGACAAGGGAGGTTTTTTTTTTTTGCAGAAGAGCGCGCTAAATCCTGTCACGCCAGTGCCCTCTGTTCCCCGCTGTTGGCGGCCCAGGATCCAGGGGGGGGCAAGCGCCCCCCCTTGCCCCCCCCTGCGGACGCCCATGACTGTGTGCTCATTTGCATGTCATTTCCCAGAATCCCTTGCTGCAGTGGAAGTGCTGTATGCTGGGTGATAATGGGGAAAGGCGGGGTTGCAGACCTGCCTAAGACATGCAGATGAGCATACAGCTATATTTGTATATATATATATATATATATATATATATATATATATATATATATATATATATATATATATATCAAACACACAAATAGTGCCGCAATCAAATCAGCTCCCAAAGGTCAGGTAAACCACAAAACCAGACATAAAGGTTGACAGAATACCCTCTGGTGGTGTTAAAGACCCAAAATACAATATAAACACAGAAAAAAAGAGGGTCAAATGGAAGCACTCAAATATTGTGGAAATAATAAAATGGATTTTGCCATAGAAATGTAATCCGGACCGGTCCATGTGATACATACCTACGCAGGAAAATATTAAAATATATTATGAGAAATTAGGCAGATTACTCACAGTATTATTAAATTCTGTTTATTTGCTTAATATGATCTGGGTTATGTTATATTTTCTCTTTATATATCTTTATTATTTTTCTGTTTAGGGGATTATCACCGTCCGGTCCGGATTACATTTCTCGGGGGATTTATTCCCCTCGGTCTGTATTTATATATCTCTAGGTAGTTTTTTTTGGCTGATATATTATATATTCCTTTCCCCCTTTCTTCTGCGAGGAGGTGTATTAGGTTGTTCAGTGTTCTTTATTATTTGTGTATTTATACATTAATTATTACTATCTGTATACAGTTTTTGTGAAAAAGAAAGTACACCCTCTTTGAATTCTATGGTTTTACATATCAGGACATAATAACAATCATCTGTTCCTTAGCAGGTCTAAAAATTAGGTAAATACAACCTCAGATGAACAACAACATGTGACATATTACACCGTGTCATGATTTAATTAACAAAAATAAACCCATCTATAAATATATATATATATAATTTATTGCATTAGAGTTTATTACTCCTTTTCTGTTTCTGTGTGTATATATAGTATATATCTGTAGATCCTGCATCCTGGTTCACCGGCATGAAATTATAGGACTTCCTATCGTAACTTCAATTATTTCTTGTTTATTGCTATTTGCTTCACAAACGTACATTCTAGATGGGTTTTCTGCTGGAGCTTGGGGGCATTTTACAAAGATAACAAACACAGAACACTGAGCACGATATCATATATCACCCATTACATTTCTACCTTTACACACTGAAATACATTTTTATGGTAAAATCACATGTTCCCATCTCATGACTACCGTGAGCTCTTGTTAACCCACTGAAAGCAATGCGAACACAAACCAGGAATAATTCTCCTCGAAGTCCCGTCTCGCCGCCTTTCTGCAGCTTCTCACGACCTTCACGCCAACTTTTCCTGGCGTGAGGATTTTGGGAAAAACTCGCCATTCTAGATCCGCAATAGACCTTGATAAGGTAATCAAGGCTGCACGAGTTTCAGAACCTGCCGATAAGTGGCTAATCGCTGTTCACCCGGCGATTTTTTATGACGACTGTAATTTTTGGCGATTCCTGCCTTTATCGCCCACTTATTGAGGCTTACTGAGTAGCAGTAGGCATTTTGTCCGAAAAGTGCTTGATAAGTGGCTTATGAACGCTTATAGCATAGGTCACTCAGTGAGCGCGGGTTACATGTGATATACTGTGCGGCGGGTTACATGTGATATACTGTGCGGCGGGTTACATGTGATATACTGTGCGGCGGGCTACATGTGATATACTGTGCGGCGGGTTACATGTGATATACTGTGCGGCGGGTTACATGTGATATACTGTGCGGCGAGTTACATGTGATATACTGTGCGGCGGGTTACATGTGATATACTGTGCGGTGGGTTACATGTGATATACTGTGCGGCGGGTTACATGTGATATACTGTGCGGCGGGTTACATGTGATATACTGTGCGGCGGGTTACATGTGATATACTGCGCGGCGGGTTACATGTGATATACTGTGCGGCGGGTTACATGTGATATACTGTGCGGCGGGTTACATGTGATATACTGTGAGGCGGGTTATATGTGATATACTGTGCGGCGGGTTACATGTGATATACTGTGCGGCGGGTTACATGTGATATACTGTGCGGCGGGTTACATGTGATATACTGTGCGGCGAGTTACATGTGATATACTGTGCGGCGGGTTACATGTGATATACTGTGCGGTGGGTTACATGTGATATACTGTGCGGCGGGTTACATGTGATATACTGCGCGGCGGGTTACATGTGATATACTGCGCGGCGGGTTACATGTGATATACTGTGCGGCGGGTTACATGTGATATACTGTGCGGCGGGTTACATGTGATATACTGTGCGGCGGGTTACATGTGATATACTGTGCGGCGGGTTACATGTGATATACTGTGCGGCGGGTTACATGTGATATACTGTGCGGCGGGTTACATGTGATATACTGTGCGGCGGGTTACATGTGATATACTGTGCGGCGGGTTACATGTGATATACTGTGCGGCGGGTTACATGTGATATACTGTGCGGCGGGTTACATGTGATATACTGTGCGGCGGGTTACAAGTGATATAGTGTGCGGCGGGTTACATGTGATATACTGTGCGGCGGGTTACATGTGATATACTGTGCGGCGGGTTACATGTGATATAGTGTGCGGCGGGTTACATGTGATATAGTGTGTGGCGGGTTACATGTGATATACTGTGCGGCGGGTTACATGTGATATACTGTGTGGCGGGTTACATGTGATATACTGTGCGGCGGGTTACATGTGATATACTGTGCGGCGGGTTTCATGTGATATAGTGTGCGGCGGGTTACATGTGATATAGTGTGCGGCGGGTTACATGTGATATACTGTGCGGCGGGTTACATGTGATATACTGTGCGGCGGGTTACATGTGATATACTGTGCGGCGGGTTACATGTGATATACTGTGCGGCGGGTTACATGTGATATAGTGTGCGGCGGGTTACATGTGATATACTGTGCGGCGGGTTACATGTGATATACTGTGCGGCGGGTTACATGTGATATACTGTGCGGCGGGTTACATGTGATATACTGTGCGGCGGGTTACATGTGATATAGTGTGTGGCGGGTTACATGTGATATACTGTGCGGCGGGTGACATGTGATATACTGTGCGGCGGGCTACATGTGATATAGTGTGCGGCGGGCTACATGTGATATAGTGTGCGGCGGGTTACATGTGATATACTGTGCGGCGGGTTACATGTGATATACTGTGCGGCGGGTGACATGTGATATACTGTGCGGCGGGTTACATGTGATATACGGTGCGGCGGGTTACATGTGATATACTGTGCGGCGGGTTACATGTGATATAGTGTGCGGCGGGTTACATGTGATATACTGAGCGGCGGGTTACATGTGATATAGTGTGTGGCGGGTTACATGTGATATACTGTGCGGCGGGTTACATGTGATATACTGTGCGGCGGGTTACATGTGATATACTGTGTGGCGGGTTACATGTGATATACTGTGCGGCGGGTTACATGTGATATACTGTGCGGCGGGTTTCATGTGATATAGTGTGCGGCGGGTTACATGTGATATACTGTGCGGCGGGTTACATGTGATATACTGTGCGGCGGGTTACATGTGATATACTGTGCGGCGGGTTACATGTGATATACTGTGCGGCGGGTTACATGTGATATACTGTGCGGCGGGTTACATGTGATATACTGTGCGGCGGGTGACATGTGATATACTGTGCGGCGGGTGACATGTGATATAGTGTGCGGCGGGTTACATGTGATATACTGTGCGGCGGGTTACATGTGATATACTGTGCGGCGGGTTACATGTGATATACTGTGCGGCGGGTTACATGTGATATACTGTGCGGCGGGTTACATGTGATATACTGTGCGGCGGGTTACATGTGATATACTGTGCGGCGGGTTACATTTGATATACTGTGCGGCGGGTTACATGTGATATACTGTGCGCAGGGTTACATGTGATATACTGTGCGGCGGGTTACATGTGATATACTGTGCGGCGGGTTACATGTGATATACTGTGCGGCGGGTTACATGTGATATACTGTGCGGCGGGTTACATGTGATATACTGTGCGGCGGGTTACATGTGATATACTGTGCGGCGGGTTACATGTGATATACTGCGCGGCGGGTTACATGTGATATATTGCGCGGCGGGTTACATGTGATATACTGTGCGGCGGGTTACATGTGATATACTGTGCGGCGGGTTACATGTGATATACTGTGCGGCGGGTTACATGTGATATACTGTGCGGCGGGTTACATGTGATATACTGTGCGGCGGGTTACATGTGATATACTGCGCGGCGGGTTACAAGTGATATAGTGTGCGGCGGGTTACATGTGATATACTGTGCGGCGGGTTACATGTGATATACTGTGCGGCGGGTTACATGTGATATACTGTGCGGCGGGTTACATGTGATATACTGTGCGGCGGGTTACATGTGATATACTGTGCGGCGGGTTACATGTGATATACTGTGTGGCGGGTTACATGTGATATACTGTGCGGCGGGTTACATGTGATATAGTGTGTGGCGGGTTACAAGTGATATAGTGTGCGGCGGGTTACATGTGATATACTGTGTGGCGGGTTACATGTGATATACTGTGCGGCGGGTTACATGTGATATAGTGTGCGGCGGGTTACATGTGATATACTGTGCGGCGGGTTACATGTGATATACTGTGCGGCGGGTTACATGTGATATACTGTGCGGCGGGTGACATGTGATATACTGTGCGGCGGGTTACATGTGATATACTGTGCGGCGGGTTACATGTGATATACTGTGCGGCGGGTTACATGTGATATACTGTGCGGCGGGTTACATGTGATATACTGTGCGGCGGGTTACATGTGATATACTGTGCGGCGGGTTACATGTGATATACTGTGCGGCGGGTTACATGTGATATACTGTGCGGCGGGTTACATGTGATATACTGTGCGGCGGGTTACATGTGATATACTGCGCGGCGGGTTACATGTGATATACTGTGCGGCGGGTTACATGTGATATACTGTGCGGCGGGTTACATGTGATATACTGTGCGGCGGGTTACATGTGATATACTGTGCGGCGGGTTACATGTGATATACTGTGCGGCGGGTTACATGTGATATACTGTGCGGCGGGTTACATGTGATATACTGTGCGGCGGGTTACATGTGATATACTGTGCGCAGGGTTACATGTGATATACTGTGCGGCGGGTTACATGTGATATACTGTGCGGCGGGTTACATGTGATATACTGTGCGGCGGGTTACATGTGATATACTGTGCGGCGGGTTACATGTGATATACTGTGCGGCGGGTTACATGTGATATACTGTGCGGCGGGTTACATGTGATATACTGCGCGGCGGGTTACATGTGATATACTGCGCGGCGGGTTACATGTGATATACTGCGCGGCGGGTTACATGTGATATACTGTGGCGGGTTACATGTGATACTGTGCGGCGGGTTACAAGTGATATAGTGTGCGGCGGGTTACATGTGATATACTGTGCGGCGGGTTACATGTGATATAGTGTGCGGCGGGTTACATGTGATATACTGTGCGGCGGGTTACATGTGATATACTGAGCGGCGGGTTACATGTGATATACTGTGCGGCGGGTTACATGTGATATACTGTGCGGCGGGTTACATGTGATATACTGTGCGGCGGGTTACATGTGATATACTGTGCGGCGGGTTACATGTGATATACTGTGCGGCGGGTTACATGTGATATACTGTGCGGCGGGTTACATGTGATATACTGTGCGGCGGGTTACATGTGATATACTGTGCGGCGGGTTACATGTGATATACTGTGCGGCGGGTTACATGTGATATACTGTGCGGCGGGTTACATGTGATATAGTGTGCGGCGGTTTACATGTGATATAGTGTGCGGCGGGTTACATGTGATATAGTGTGCGGCGGGTTACATGTGATATACTGTGCGGCGGGTTACATGTGATATACTGTGCGGCGGGTTACATGTGATATACTGTGCGGCGGGTTACATGTGATATACTGTGCGGCGGGTTACATGTGATATACTGTGCGGCGGGTTACATGTGATATACTGTGCGGCGGGTTACATGTGATATACTGTGCGGCGGGTTACATGTGATATACTGTGCGGCGGGTTACATGTGATATAGTGTGCGGCGGGTTACATGTGATATACTGTGCGGCGGGTTTCATGTGATATAGTGTGCGGCGGGTTACATGTGATATACTGTGCGGCGGGTTACATGTGATATACTGTGCGGCGGGTTACATGTGATATACTGTGCGGCGGGTTACATGTGATATACTGTGCGGCGGGTTACATGTGATATACTGTGCGGCGGGTTACATGTGATATACTGTGCGGCGGGTTACGTGTGATATACTGTGCGGCGGGTTACGTGTGATATACTGTGCGGCGGGTTACGTGTGATATAGTGTGCGGCGGGTTACATGTGATATACTGTGCGGCGGGTTACATGTGATATACTGTGCGGCGGGTTACATGTGATATACTGTGCGGCGGGTGACATGTGATATACTGTGCGGCGGGTGACATGTGATATAGTGTGCGGCGGGTTACAAGTGATATAGTGTGCGGCGGGTTACATGTGATATACTGTGCGGCGGGTTACATGTGATATACTGTGTGGCGGGTTACATGTGATATACTGTGCGGCGGGTTACATGTGATATAGTGTGTGGCGGGTTACAAGTGATATAGTGTGCGGCGGGTTACATGTGATATACTGTGTGGCGGGTTACATGTGATATACTGTGCGGCGGGTTACATGTGATATAGTGTGCGGCGGGTTACATGTGATATACTGTGCGGCGGGTTACATGTGATATACTGTGCGGCGGGTTACATGTGATATACTGTGCGGCGGGTGACATGTGATATACTGTGCGGCGGGTTACATGTGATATACTGTGCGGCGGGTTACATGTGATATACTGTGCGGCGGGTTACATGTGATATACTGTGCGGCGGGTTACATGTGATATACTGTGCGGCGGGTTACATGTGATATACTGTGCGGCGGGTTACATGTGATATACTGTGCGGCGGCTTACATGTGATATACTGTGCGGCGGGTTACATGTGATATAGTGTGCGGCGGGTTACATGTGATATACTGTGCGGCGGGTGACATGTGATATACTGTGCGGCGGGTTACATGTGATATACTGTGCGGCGGGTTACATGTGATATACTGTGCGGCGGGTTACATGTGATATACTGTGCGGCGGGTTACTTGTGATATACTGTGCGGCGGGTTACATGTGATATACTGTGTGGCGGGTTACATGTGATATACTGTGCGGCGGGTTACATGTGATATACTGCGCGGCGGGTTACATGTGATATACTGCGCGGCGGGTTACATGTGATATACTGTGCGGCGGGTTACATGTGATATACTGTGCGGCGGGTTACATGTGATATACTGTGCGGCGGGTTACATGTGATATACTGTGCGGCGGGTTACATGTGATATACTGTGCGGCGGGTTACATGTGATATACTGTGCGGCGGGTTACATGTGATATACTGTGCGGCGGGTTACATGTGATATACTGCGCGGCGGGTTACATGTGAAATACTGCGCGGCGGGTTACATGTGATATACTGCGCGGCGGGTTACATGTGATATACTGCGCGGCGGGTTACATGTGATATACTGTGTGGCGGGTTACATGTGATACTGTGCGGCGGGTTACAAGTGATATAGTGTGCGGCGGGTTACATGTGATATACTGTGCGGCGGGTTACATGTGATATACTGTGCGGCGGGTTACATGTGATATAGTGTGCGGCGGGTTACATGTGATATACTGTGCGGCGGGTTACATGTGATATACTGTGCGGCGGGTTACATGTGATATACTGTGCGGCGGGTTACATGTGATATACTGTGCGGCGGGTTACATGTGATATACTGTGCGGCGGGTTACATGTGATATACTGTGCGGCGGGTTACATGTGATATACTGTGCGGCGGGTTACATGTGATATAGTGTGCGGCGGGTTACATGTGATATACTGTGCGGCGGGTTACATGTGATATACTGAGCGGCGGGTTACATGTGATATACTGTGCGGCGGGTTACATGTGATATACTGTGCTGCGGGTTACATGTGATATACTGTGCGGCGGATTACATGTGATATACTGTGCGGCGGGTTACATGTGATATACTGTGCGGCGGGTTACATGTGATATACTGTGCGGCGGGTTACATGTGATATACTGTGCGGCGGGTTACATGTGATATACTGTGCGGCGGGTTACATGTGATATACTGTGCGGCGGGTTACATGTGATATACTGTGCGGCGGGTTACATGTGATATACTGTGCGGCGGGTTACATGTGATATAGTGTGCGGCGGGTTACATGTGATATACTGTGCGGCGGGTTACATGTGATATACTGTGCGGCGGGTTACATGTGATATACTGTGCGGCGGGTTACATGTGATATACTGTGCGGCGGGTTACATGTGATATACTGTGCGGCGGGTTACATGTGATATACTGTGCGGCGGGTTACATGTGATATACTGTGCGGCGGGTTACATGTGATATACTGTGCGGCGGGTTACATGTGATATAGTGTGTGGCAGGTTACATGTTCAGCATGTCCCCTGTACCCTCCCTTCCCCATTCAATGTTAACATGCAACGTTTCACCAGGACACAAAGCGTCTCACTGCAGGAAGCTTTTAATAAATCCCAAGTACAGAACACGCAGTTGGATTAGTAGGATACAATACAGAATTGTTAAATTAATGAAACCTGAGCATTTGAAGCAACCATAACTCCCCTCGCGCCAACCAAATGGAGGGTTGTGGAGTTTCGAGATGCCGCTTTTCTGCGTTTTGTAGTTATGACATTGATGCCACCATTAGCCAAACAGATACAAGGGAAGGGCGAGAAGGCATAAAAAAGTTTACATTTACAATTGGTCACAATGGAAATGCAAAATCAGTCGTTGTTTTGCCCGAGAATCAAATAACTATATATATATATATATACCGTATATATATATATATATATATATATATATATATCCCACCGACTCTTCCCATGGAGGCCAATGACACAGAAATGAGACTGTGTATACTCAGTATACCGTATACACAGTGTGATGGAAGCGAAGCGGGCAGAACAGCAGAGGAGGAGGGTTTGACGCTGTGGGCGGGGGGCCTCCTTGGTGATGCAGAGGGAACATATTCTTGCAGACACGGAATATTACGGTTTTAAATCACAAAAGGTTTATTTAGCATTGTAGAAAATATGGGATGGTCTTTTATCCAGGCATGTGTGGCCTTGTTATTGGGCCCCTCCTTGTACACTTGGTTGCAGTTATCCTCAGAACAGCACCTTACAACCAACACATGCTTCTTACGCTTATATTTGTCACATTCGGAAGGCTCAGCGCACTTAAATATGGTGTGATCCGGAGCTCTATACCCTGTATAGGGAGAACAGAGAGAGGGGAAAAGCCAGTGTTTAGTAGGGAGAATATTATAATTATATTAACTGTGTCAGTGATATGATAACTACAGCTCAACCCCGTTATAGCGCGATCCGCTATAACACGGATTCGCTTATAACGCGGTTTGAGCGTGGACCCCGAATTTAAAAAAATTTTTTTTTAATAATTTTTACAGTTTTTTTTTTGCACACACTGCACACACTCACTGCACACTGCATACATTCACAGCACACTGTACACACTCACAGCACACTGCACACACTCACAGCACACTGCACACACACTCACAGCACACTGCACATACACACACTGTCACACACACAGCACACTGACGGCACACTGCATACAATCACAGCACACTGCACACACACACTGACACACTGACACACTGACACACACACACAGTCTCACATAGTCAAATATACACACACACACAGAGAGACACACTGTCTCTTTAAGGGAGCTTGCTCTCGCAAGACGGAAGCAGAGACAGGGAGAAGAGCTGCAAGATGCCGGGTAAGTGCTGTGTGCTGTTGCTGCTGCCCCACCGGGCCTGTGAATGCTGGGAGAGTTCTCAGCTTTCCCCCTCTGGAAGACGCAATACCACCACAAAAAAAAAAAGTATTTTTTTCTGCGGCCATTTTTTTTCGCGACCCCGTTTATAACGCGGTGGTTGCAGGTGGCCCCCAAGGACAGCGCTATAATGGGGTTAAGCTGTATGTACTAGAGATAAATAGTGTTTGTTAATTCCTATATAGCGCTGCCCATATATGCTGATCTGAATGTCGGGGACTGAAACCAGCAGAATGAGTGTCTGCCCTGAAGAGCTTATAATCTAATGTACAGTGTCAGCGGTACAGGGAGATATAGGGACTCAGCCAGGGTTACAGCGAGTACGCCAGTAAGGGGAGTATTTAAAATACAACAAGAAACAGACATAGATGCCCATAGCTACTTCCAATGTGACACAAACACACAGTGCAATACCTATATATCTCTTGAAAAAAGGGTCATTTAGTTGAACACTTTGGCCAAAGCATCTTAAGCCTGCTGCCACTTTCTAGGCATGACCGTAGCAGGTCCAAACACTCCCTGGGTTAAAATTCTTATTAACCTGTATAATTACAGGAAGAATGATCACATTGGGTCTGTGTAATCTGGCAAAATGAAACTGACCTGCCAACTTGGAAAGTGGGGAGTTGCAAGCTTAAACCTTGGGGGAGAGGGGCCACTACCCTCCCAAAAGCAGCTGAGACAAGCTGCATACAGGCCTGCTGTCACTTCAATGCATGACCGTTAGCAGGTCCTTACACTATCCCTGCTTCAGCACTGTGGCTCAATATATCCCTGCTTCAGCACAGGTGGCTCAATCAGAGGCTCAGAGCCTCTAATTGATCCACTTGTGCTGAAACAAGGATATCCTGAAAACCTGACCTGTTGGAGAGGGGGATTGACGACTGAAGTTGAGCCCCCTGCGTTATGCTGAGCCCCCTGCGTTATGCTGAGCCCCCTGTGTTATGCTGAGCCCCCCGCGTTATGCTGAGCCCCCTGCATTATGCTGAGCCCCCCGCATTATGCTGAGCCCTCTACGTTATGCTGAGCCCCCTGCGTTATGCTGAGCCCCCTGCGTTATGCTGAGCCCCCTACGTTATGCTGAGCCCCCTGCGTTATGCTGAGCCCCCTGCGTTATGCTGAGCCCCCTGCGTTATGCTGAGCCCCCTGCATTATGCTGAGCCCCCTGCAGTATGCTGAGCCCCCTGCAGTATGCTGAGCCCCCTGCAGTATGCTGAGCCCCCTGCAGTATGCTGAGCCCCCTGCGTTATGCTGAGCCCCCTGCGTTATGCTGAGCCCCCTGCGTTATGCTGAGCCCCCTGCGTTATGCTGAGCCCCCTGCTTTATGCTGAGCCCCCTGCGTTATGCTGAGCCCCCTGCGTTATGCTGAGCCCCCTGCATTATGCTGAGCCCCCTGCAGTATGGTAAGCCCCCTGCGTTATGCTGAGCCCCCTGCAGTATGCTGAGCCCCCTGCGTTATGCTGAGCCCCCTGCAGTATGGTAAGCCCCCTGTATTATGCTAAGCAACCCTGCATTATGCTGAGCCCCCTGCGTTATGCTGAGCCCCCTGCGTTATGCTGAGCCCCCTGCGTTATGCTGAGCCCCCTGCGTTATGCTGAGCCCCCTGCGTTATGCTGAGCCCCCTGCGTTATGCTGAGCCCCCTGCGTTATGCTGAGCCCCCTGCGTTATGCTGAGCCCCCTGCGTTATGCTGAGCCCCCCGCGTTATGCTGAGCCCCATGCATTATGCTGAGCCCCCTGCGTTATGCTGATCCCCCTGCGTTATGCTGAGCCCCCTGCGTTATGCTGAGCCCCCTGCATTATGCTGAGCCCCTTGCATTATGCTGAGCCCCCTGCGTTATGCTGAGCCCCCTGCGTTATGCTGAGCCCCCTGCGTTATGCTGAGCCCCCTGCGTTATGCTGAGCCCCCTGCATTATGCTGAGCCCCCTGCATTATGCTGAGCCCCCTGCATTATGCTGATCCCCCTGCGTTATGCTGAGCCCCCTGCATTATGCTGAGCCCCCTGCATTATGCTGAGCCCCCTGCATTATGCTGAGCCCCCTGCATTATGGTAAGCCCCCTGCATTATGCTGAGCCCCCTGCAGTATGGTAAGCCCCCTGCATTATGCTGAGCAACCCTGCATTATGCTGAGCCCCCTGCAGTATGGTAAGCCCCCTGCATTATGCTGAGCCCCCTGCAGTATGGTAAGCCCCCTGCATTATGCTGAGCCCCCTGCGTTATGCTGAGCCCCCTGCGTTATGCTGAGCCCCCTGCGTTATGCTGAGCCCCCCCTGCGTTATGCTGAGCCCCCCCTGCGTTATGCTGAGCCCCCTGCGTTATGCTGAGCCCCCTGCGTTATGCTGAGCCCCCTGCATTATGCTATAGTCTCCAGCTTGTCCTTGCAATGAGGTATCTCTCAGACGCGCCTGCAGGACGCGGCGCAGTGAGATGCCTTCGCTTTGATTAAGATGGCGCACTGTTTGTGTCAGCTTTGCCTAATTTGTGCAGCCACAAGAGTGACACACAGGCACCTGTATAACGTCTTTGTATATGTCAGTTATTTGATTTGTTTACAGCACGAGCTGTGAGATTATCTCCTTGCCAAAACCTATTCAATACAGTGTTAAGTTGCCATCACATTATTATTCATTATTAACGTTAGCGATAGTCGGAGTTGTCTGGATCTGTCACGTCGATTCTCACGGATTTACCGGCCCAATCTGATCCACGGAATTAGTCCATCAATAAGTCTCACTCACGCGGCCAGTCACAGGTTAATGGTTAAACTACATTATTTAGTAAATAATGTATAAATGTTTAAGCTATAGTACTATACCCTAACCAACCCCCAGCTAAACCCTGCAGTGCCCACAACACAATGGCTTAAACGTGAGGCTGCTGTACTATTTTTACCTCTCTCTCCCCCCCCAACCCTCTTTTTCCCCTCCCTTTCTCCCCTCCCCCCCCCCCTTTCTCCCCTCCCTCTCTTTCCCCTCTCTCATAATTCTGTTTGCGGGTTCGGATAACGTTTCCAGATTTCGATTCCGAATCCGTCAGACGGATTTTCAGTGATAGAAAAAACCAGATCTGCTTTTTGAGACTGAGCCGCGGAATTCTGAGAGACGCGCGCCAATCCGCCGCGGAATTCTGAGAGACGCCCGCCAATCCGCCGCTGAATTCTGAGAGACGCGCGCCAATCCGCCGTGGAATTCTGAGAGACGCGCGCCAATCCGCCGCGGAATTCTGAGAGACGCTCGCCAATCCGCCGCGGAATTCTGAGAGACGCTCGCCAATCCGCCGCGGACGTCTGAGAGACGCTCGCCAATCCGCCGCGGAATTCTGAGACGCGCGCCAGTCCGCCGCGGAATTCTGAGAGACGCGCGCCAATCCGCCGCGGAATTCTGAGAGACGCTCGCCAATCCGCTGTGGAATTCTGAGAGACGCTCGCCAATCCGCTGTGGAATTCTGAGAGACGCTCGCCAATCCGCCGCGGAATTCTGAGAGACGTGCGCCAATCCGCCGCGGAATTCTGAGAGATGCTCGCCAATCCGCCGCGGAATTCTGAGAGACGTGCGCCAATCCGCCGCTGAATTCTAAGAGACGCTCGCCAATCCGCCGTGGAATTCTTAGAGACGCTCGCCAATCCGCCGCGGAATTCTGAGAGACGCTCGCCAATCCACCGCGGAATTCTGAGAGACGCCCGCCAATCCGCCGCGGAATTCTGAGAGACGTGCGCCAATCCACCGCGGAATTCTGAGAGACGCTCGCCAATCCGCAGCGGAATTCTGAGAGACGCACGCCAATCCGCCGTAGAATTCTGAGAGACGCTCGCCAATCCGCCGCGGAATTCTGAGAGGCGCTCGCCAATCCGCAGCGGAATTCTGAGAGACGCTCGCCAATCCGCCGCGGAATTCTGAGAGACGCTCGCCAATCCGCCGCGGATTCCGATCTCTAATTAACACCCATAACATTGCCAGGAAATTGTGTTTGGAGTTTAGGATCCATCCTTCCTAGGGCAGAGGGGTATAACTGGGGGCAGTGGGATAGTTACCGTAACAGGGCAAAGGGGTATAACTGGGGGCAGTGGGATAGTTACTGTAACAGGGCAACGGGGTATAACTGGGGGCAGTGGGATAGTCACCGTAACAGGGCAAAGGGGTATAACTGGGGGCAGTGGGATAGTCACCGTAACAGGGCAAAGGGGTATAACTGGGGGCAGTGGGATAGTCACCGTAACAGGGCAAAGGGGTATAACTGGGGGCAGTGGGATAGTCACCGTAACAGGGCAAAGGGGTATAACTGGGGGCAGTGGGATAGTCACCGTAACAGGGCAAAGGGGTATAACTGGGGGCAGTGGGATAGTTACCGTAACAGGGCAAAGGGGTATAACTGGGGACAGTGGGATAGTTACCATAACAGGGCAAAGGGGTATAACTGGGGACAGTGGGATAGTTACCGTAACAGGGCAAAGGGGTATAACTGGGGGCAGTGGGATAGTTACCATAACAGGGCAAAGGGGTATAACTGGGGGCAGTGGGATAGTCACCGTAACAGGGCAAAGGGGTATAACTGGGGGCAGTGGGATAGTTACCGTAACAGGGCAAAGGGGTATAACTGGGGGCAGTGGGATAGTTACCATAACAGGGCAAAGGGGTATAACTGGGGACAGTGGGATAGTTACCGTAACAGGGCAAAGGGGTATAACTGGGGGCAGTGGGATAGTTACCGTAACAGGGCAAAGGGGTATAACTGGGGACAGTGGGATAGTTACCGTAACAGGGCAAAGGGGTATAACTGGGGGCAGTGGGATAGTTACCGTAACAGGGCAAAGGGGTATAACTGGGGACAGTGGGATAGTTACCGTAACAGGGCAAAGGGGTATAACTGGGGACAGTGGGATAGTCACCGTAACAGGGCAAAGGGGTATAACTGGGGACAGTGGGATAGTTACCGTAACAGGGCAAAGGGGTATAACTGGGGACAGTGGGATAGTTACCGTAACAGGGCAAAGGGGTATAACTGGGGGCAGTGGGATAGTTACCGTAACAGGGCAAAGGGGTATAACTGGGGACAGTGGGATAGTCACCGTAACAGGGCAAAGGGGTATAACTGGGGACAGTGGGATAGTTACCGTAACAGGGCAAAGGGGTATAACTGGGGACAGTGGGATAGTTACCGTAACAGGGCAAAGGGGTATAACTGGGGGCAGTGGGATAGTTACCATAACAGGGCAAAGGGGTATAACTGGGGGCAGTGGGATAGTTACCGTAACAGGGCAAAGGGGTATAACTGGGGACAGTGGGATAGTCACTGTAACAGGGCAAAGGGGTATAACTGGGGGCAGTGGGATAGTTACCGTAACAGGGCAAAGGGGTATAACTGGGGACAGTGGGATAGTTACCGTAACAGGGCAAAGGGGTATAACTGGGGGCAGTGGGATAGTTACCCTAACAGGGCAAAGGGGTATAACTGGGGGCAGTGGGATAGTCACCGTAACAGGGCAAAGGGGTATAACTGGGGACAGTGGGATAGTCACCGTAACAGGGCAAAGGGGTATAACTGGGGGCAGTGGGATAGTTACCGTAACAGGGCAAAGGGGTATAACTGGGGGCAGTGGGATAGTCACCGTAACAGGGCAAAGGGGTATAACTGGGGACAGTGGGATAGTCACCGTAACAGGGCAAAGGGGTATAACTGGGGACAGTGGGATAGTCACCGTAACAGGGCAAAGGGGTATAACTGGGGGCAGTGGGATAGTTACCGTAACAGGGCAAAGGGGTATAACTGGGGGCAGTGGGATAGTTACCGTAACAGGGCAAAGGGGTATAACTGGGGACAGTGGGATAGTCACCGTAACAGGGCAAAGGGGTATAACTGGGGGCAGTGGGATAGTTACTGTAACAGGGCAAAGGGGTATAACTGGGGACAGTGGGATAGTTACCGTAACAGGGCAAAGGGGTATAACTGGGGGCAGTGGGATAGTTACCGTAACAGGGCAAAGGGGTATAACTGGGGGCAGTGGGATAGTTACAGTAACAGGGCAAAGGGGTATAACTGGGGGCAGTGGGATAGTTACTGTAACAGGGCAAAGGGGTATAACTGGGGACAGTGGGATAGTTACCGTAACAGGGCAAAGGGGTATAACTGGGGGCAGTGGGATAGTTACCGTAACAGGGCAAAGGGGTATAACTGGGGGCAGTGGGATAGTTACCGTAACAGGGCAAAGGGGTATAACTGGGGGCAGTGGGATAGTTACCGTAACAGGGCAAAGGGGTATAACTGGGGACAGTGGGATAGTCACCGTAACAGGGCAAAGGGGTATAACTGGGGACAGTGGGATAGTTACCGTAACAGGGCAAAGGGGTATAACTGGGGACAGTGGGATAGTTACCGTAACAGGGCAAAGGGGTATAACTGGGGACAGTGGGATAGTTACCGTAACAGGGCAAAGGGGTATAACTGGGGACAGTGGGATAGTCACCGTAACAGGGCAAAGGGGTATAACTGGGGACAGTGGGATAGTTACCGTAACAGGGCAAAGGGGTATAACTGGGGACAGTGGGATAGTTACCGTAACAGGGCAAAGGGGTATAACTGGGGGCAGTGGGATAGTTACTGTAACAGGGCAAAGGGGTATAACTGGGGGCAGTGGGATAGTTACCGTAACAGGGCAAAGGGGTATAACTGGGGACAGAGGGATAGTCACTGTAACAGGGCAAAGGGGTATAACTGGGGGCAGTGGGATAGTTACCGTAACAGGGCAAAGGGGTATAACTGGGGACTGTGGGATAGTTACCGTAACAGGGCAAAGGGGTATAACTGGGGGCAGTGGGATAGTTACCCTAACAGGGCAAAGGGGTATAACTGGGGGCAGTGGGATAGTCACCGTAACAGGGCAAAGGGGTATAACTGGGGGCAGTGGGATAGTCACCGTAACAGGGCAAAGGGGTATAACTGGGGACAGTGGGATAGTTACCGTAACAGGGCAAAGGGGTATAACTGGGGACAGTGGGATAGTCACCGTAACAGGGCAAAGGGGTATAACTGGGGACAGTGGGATAGTTACCGTAACAGGGCAAAGGGGTATAACTGGGGACAGTGGGATAGTTACCGTAACAGGGCAAAGGGGTATAACTGGGGACAGTGGGATAGTTACCGTAACAGGGCAAAGGGGTATAACTGGGGACAGTGGGATAGTCACCGTAACAGGGCAAAGGGGTATAACTGGGGACAGTGGGATTGTCACCGTAACAGGGCAAAGGGGTATAACTGGGGGCAGTGGGATAGTCACCGTAACAGGGCAAAGGGGTATAACTGGGGGCAGTGGGATAGTTACCGTAACAGGGCAAAGGGGTATAACTGGGGGCAGTGGGATAGTCACCGTAACAGGGCAAAGGGGTATAACTGGGGACAGTGGGATAGTCACCGTAACAGGGCAAAGGGGTATAACTGGGGACAGTGGGATAGTCACCGTAACAGGGCAAAGGGGTATAACTGGGGGCAGTGGGATAGTCACCGTAACAGGGCAAAGGGGTATAACTGGGGGCAGTGGGATAGTTACTGTAACAGGGCAAAGGGGTATAACTGGGGACAGTGGGATAGTCACCGTAACAGGACAAAGGGGTATAACTGGGGACAGTGGGATAGTCACCATAACAGGGCAAAGGGGTATAACTGGGGGCAGTGGGATAGTTACCGTAACAGGTCAAAGGGGTATAACTGGGGACAGTGGGATAGTCACCGTAACAGGGCAAAGGGGTATAACTGGGGGCAGTGGGATAGTCACCATAACAGGGCAAAGGGGTATAACTGGGGACAGTGGGATAGTCACCGTAACAGGGCAAAGGGGTATAACTGGGGACAGTGGGATAGTCACCGTAACAGGGCAAAGGGGTATAACTGGGGACAGTGGGATAGTTACCGTAACAGGGCAAAGGGGTATAACTGGGGGCAGTGGGATAGTTACCGTAACAGGGCAAAGGGGTATAACTGGGGACAGTGGGATAGTCACCGTAACAGGGCAAAGGGGTATAACTGGGGACAGTGGGATAGTTACCGTAACAGGGCAAAGGGGTATAACTGGGGGCAGTGGGATAGTTACCGTAACAGGGCAAAGGGGTATAACTGGGGGCAGTGGGATAGTCACCGTAACAGGGCAAAGGGGTATAACTGGGGATATTGGGATAGTCACCGTAACAGGGCAAAGGGGTATAACTGGGGGCAGTGGGATAGTTACTGTAACAGGGCAAAGGGGTATAACTGGGGACAGTAGGAAAGTTACCGTAACAGGGCAAAGGGGTATAACTGGGGACAGTGGGATAGTCACCGTAACAGGGCAAAGGGGTATAACTGGGGACAGTGGGATAGTTACCGTAACAGGGCAAAGGGGTATAACTGGGGGCAGTGGGATAGTCACCGTAACAGGGCAAAGGGGTATAACTGGGGGCAGTGGGATAGTTACTGTAACAGGGCAAAGGGGTATAACTGGGGGCAGTGGGATAGTCACCGTAACAGGGCAAAGGGGTATAACTGAGGACAGTGGGATAGTTACCGTAACAGGGCAAAGGGGTATAACTGGGGACAGTGGGATAGTTACCGTAACAGGGCAAAGGGGTATAACTGGGGGCAGAGGGATAGTCACCGTAACAGGGCAAAGGGGTATAACTGGGGACAGTGGGATAGTTACCGTAACAGGGCAAAGGGGTATAACTGGGGGCAGTGGGATAACAGGGCAAAGGGGTATAACTGGGGACAGTGGGATAGTTACCGTAACAGGGCAAAGGGGTATAACTGGGGGCAGTGGGATATTTACCGTAACAGGGCAAAGGGGTATAACTGGGGGCAGTGGGATAGTTACCGTAACAGGGCAAAGGGGTATAACTGGGGGCAGTGGGATAGTTACTGTAACAGGGCAAAGGGGTATTACTGGGGACAGTGGGATAGTTACCGTAACAGGGCAAAGGGGTATAACTGGGGACAGTGGGATAGTTACCGTAACAGGGCAAAGGGGTATAACTGGGGGCAGTGGGATAGTTACCGTAACAGGGCAAAGGGGTATAACTGGGGGCAGTGGGATAGTTACCGTAACAGGGCAAAGGGGTATAACTGGGGACAGTGGGATAGTCACCGTAACAGGGCAAAGGGGTATAACTGGGGGCAGTGGGATAGTTACAGTAACAGGGCAAAGGGGTATAACTGGGGGCAGTGGGATAGTTACCGTAACAGGGCAAAGGGGTATAACTGGGGGCAGTGGGATAGTTACCGTAACAGGGCAAAGGGGTATAACTGGGGGCAGTGGGATAGTTACCATAACAGGGCAAAGGGGTATAACTGGGGACAGTGGGATAGTTACCGTTACAGGGCAAAGGGGTATAACTGGGGGCAGTGGGATAGTTACCGTAACAGGGCAAAGGGGTATAACTGGGGGCAGTGGGATAGTTACCGTTACAGGGCAAAGGGGTATAACTGGGGGCAGTGGGATAGTTACCGTAACAGGGCAAAGGGGTATAACTGGGGACAGTGGGATAGTTACCGTAACAGGGCAAAGGGGTATAACTGGGGGCAGTGGGATAGTCACCGTAACAGGGCAAAGGGGTATAACTGGGGACAGTGGGATAGTCACCGTAACAGGGCAAAGGGGTATAACTGGGGACAGTGGGATAGTCACCGTAACAGGGCAAAGGGGTATAACTGGGGACAGTGGGATAGTTACCGTAACAGGGCAAAGGGGTATAACTGGGGACAGTGGGATAGTCACTGTAACAGGGCAAAGGGGTATAACTGGGGGCAGTGGGATAGTTACCGTAACAGGGCAAAGGGGTATAACTGGGGACAGTGGGATAGTTACCGTAACAGGGCAAAGGGGTATAACTGGGGGCAGTGGGATAGTTACCCTAACAGGGCAAAGGGGTATAACTGGGGGCAGTGGGATAGTCACCGTAACAGGGCAAAGGGGTATAACTGGGGGCAGTGGGATAGTCACCGTAACAGGGCAAAGGGGTATAACTGGGGACAGTGGGATAGTTACCGTAACAGGGCAAAGGGGTATAACTGGGGACAGTGGGATAGTCACCGTAACAGGGCAAAGGGGTATAACTGGGGACAGTGGGATAGTCACCGTAACAGGGCAAAGGGGTATAACTGGGGGCAGTGGGATAGTTACTGTAACAGGGCAAAGGGGTATAACTGGGGGCAGTGGGATAGTTACCGTAACAGGGCAAAGGGGTATAACTGGGGACAGTGGGATAGTCACTGTAACAGGGCAAAGGGGTATAACTGGGGGCAGTGGGATAGTTACCGTAACAGGGCAAAGGGGTATAACTGGGGACTGTGGGATAGTTACCGTAACAGGGCAAAGGGGTATAACTGGGGGCAGTGGGATAGTTACCCTAACAGGGCAAAGGGGTATAACTGGGGGCAGTGGGATAGTCACCGTAACAGGGCAAAGGGGTATAACTGGGGGCAGTGGGATAGTCACCGTAACAGGGCAAAGGGGTATAACTGGGGACAGTGGGATAGTTACCGTAACAGGGCAAAGGGGTATAACTGGGGACAGTGGGATAGTCACCGTAACAGGGCAAAGGGGTATAACTGGGGACAGTGGGATAGTTACCGTAACAGGGCAAAGGGGTATAACTGGGGACAGTGGGATAGTTACCGTAACAGGGCAAAGGGGTATAACTGGGGACAGTGGGATAGTTACCGTAACAGGGCAAAGGGGTATAACTGGGGACAGTGGGATAGTCACCGTAACAGGGCAAAGGGGTATAACTGGGGACAGTGGGATTGTCACCGTAACAGGGCAAAGGGGTATAACTGGGGGCAGTGGGATAGTCACCGTAACAGGGCAAAGGGGTATAACTGGGGGCAGTGGGATAGTTACCGTAACAGGGCAAAGGGGTATAACTGGGGGCAGTGGGATAGTCACCGTAACAGGGCAAAGGGGTATAACTGGGGACAGTGGGATAGTCACCGTAACAGGGCAAAGGGGTATAACTGGGGACAGTGGGATAGTCACCGTAACAGGGCAAAGGGGTATAACTGGGGGCAGTGGGATAGTCACCGTAACAGGGCAAAGGGGTATAACTGGGGGCAGTGGGATAGTTACTGTAACAGGGCAAAGGGGTATAACTGGGGACAGTGGGATAGTCACCGTAACAGGACAAAGGGGTATAACTGGGGACAGTGGGATAGTCACCATAACAGGGCAAAGGGGTATAACTGGGGGCAGTGGGATAGTTACCGTAACAGGGCAAAGGGGTATAACTGGGGACAGTGGGATAGTCACCGTAACAGGGCAAAGGGGTATAACTGGGGGCAGTGGGATAGTCACCATAACAGGGCAAAGGGGTATAACTGGGGACAGTGGGATAGTCACCGTAACAGGGCAAAGGGGTATAACTGGGGACAGTGGGATAGTCACCGTAACAGGGCAAAGGGGTATAACTGGGGACAGTGGGATAGTTACCGTAACAGGGCAAAGGGGTATAACTGGGGGCAGTGGGATAGTTACCGTAACAGGGCAAAGGGGTATAACTGGGGACAGTGGGATAGTCACCGTAACAGGGCAAAGGGGTATAACTGGGGACAGTGGGATAGTTACCGTAACAGGGCAAAGGGGTATAACTGGGGGCAGTGGGATAGTTACCGTAACAGGGCAAAGGGGTATAACTGGGGGCAGTGGGATAGTCACCGTAACAGGGCAAAGGGGTATAACTGGGGATATTGGGATAGTCACCGTAACAGGGCAAAGGGGTATAACTGGGGGCAGTGGGATAGTTACTGTAACAGGGCAAAGGGGTATAACTGGGGACAGTAGGAAAGTTACCGTAACAGGGCAAAGGGGTATAACTGGGGACAGTGGGATAGTCACCGTAACAGGGCAAAGGGGTATAACTGGGGGCAGTGGGATAGTTACTGTAACAGGGCAAAGGGGTATAACTGGGGGCAGTGGGATAGTCACCGTAACAGGGCAAAGGGGTATAACTGAGGACAGTGGGATAGTTACCGTAACAGGGCAAAGGGGTATAACTGGGGACAGTGGGATAGTTACCGTAACAGGGCAAAGGGGTATAACTGGGGGCAGAGGGATAGTCACCGTAACAGGGCAAAGGGGTATAACTGGGGACAGTGGGATAGTTACCGTAACAGGGCAAAGGGGTATAACTGGGGGCAGTGGGATAACAGGGCAAAGGGGTATAACTGGGGACAGTGGGATAGTTACCGTAACAGGGCAAAGGGGTATAACTGGGGGCAGTGGGATATTTACCGTAACAGGGCAAAGGGGTATAACTGGGGGCAGTGGGATAGTTACCGTAACAGGGCAAAGGGGTATAACTGGGGGCAGTGGGATAGTTACTGTAACAGGGCAAAGGGGTATTACTGGGGACAGTGGGATAGTTACCGTAACAGGGCAAAGGGGTATAACTGGGGACAGTGGGATAGTTACCGTAACAGGGCAAAGGGGTATAACTGGGGGCAGTGGGATAGTTACCGTAACAGGGCAAAGGGGTATAACTGGGGGCAGTGGGATAGTTACCGTAACAGGGCAAAGGGGTATAACTGGGGACAGTGGGATAGTCACCGTAACAGGGCAAAGGGGTATAACTGGGGGCAGTGGGATAGTTACAGTAACAGGGCAAAGGGGTATAACTGGGGGCAGTGGGATAGTTACCGTAACAGGGCAAAGGGGTATAACTGGGGGCAGTGGGATAGTTACCGTAACAGGGCAAAGGGGTATAACTGGGGGCAGTGGGATAGTTACCATAACAGGGCAAAGGGGTATAACTGGGGACAGTGGGATAGTTACCGTTACAGGGCAAAGGGGTATAACTGGGGGCAGTGGGATAGTTACCGTAACAGGGCAAAGGGGTATAACTGGGGGCAGTGGGATAGTTACCGTTACAGGGCAAAGGGGTATAACTGGGGGCAGTGGGATAGTTACCGTAACAGGGCAAAGGGGTATAACTGGGGGCAGTGGGATAGTCACCGTAACAGGGCAAAGGGGTATAACTGGGGATATTGGGATAGTCACCGTAACAGGGCAAAGGGGTATAACTGGGGGCAGTGGGATAGTTACTGTAACAGGGCAAAGGGGTATAACTGGGGACAGTAGGAAAGTTACCGTAACAGGGCAAAGGGGTATAACTGGGGACAGTGGGATAGTCACCGTAACAGGGCAAAGGGGTATAACTGGGGACAGTGGGATAGTTACCGTAACAGGGCAAAGGGGTATAACTGGGGGCAGTGGGATAGTCACCGTAACAGGGCAAAGGGGTATAACTGGGGGCAGTGGGATAGTTACTGTAACAGGGCAAAGGGGTATAACTGGGGGCAGTGGGATAGTCACCGTAACAGGGCAAAGGGGTATAACTGAGGACAGTGGGATAGTTACCGTAACAGGGCAAAGGGGTATAACTGGGGACAGTGGGATAGTTACCGTAACAGGGCAAAGGGGTATAACTGGGGGCAGAGGGATAGTCACCGTAACAGGGCAAAGGGGTATAACTGGGGACAGTGGGATAGTTACCGTAACAGGGCAAAGGGGTATAACTGGGGGCAGTGGGATAACAGGGCAAAGGGGTATAACTGGGGACAGTGGGATAGTTACCGTAACAGGGCAAAGGGGTATAACTGGGGGCAGTGGGATATTTACCGTAACAGGGCAAAGGGGTATAACTGGGGGCAGTGGGATAGTTACCGTAACAGGGCAAAGGGGTATAACTGGGGGCAGTGGGATAGTTACTGTAACAGGGCAAAGGGGTATTACTGGGGACAGTGGGATAGTTACCGTAACAGGGCAAAGGGGTATAACTGGGGACAGTGGGATAGTTACCGTAACAGGGCAAAGGGGTATAACTGGGGGCAGTGGGATAGTTACCGTAACAGGGCAAAGGGGTATAACTGGGGGCAGTGGGATAGTTACCGTAACAGGGCAAAGGGGTATAACTGGGGACAGTGGGATAGTCACCGTAACAGGGCAAAGGGGTATAACTGGGGGCAGTGGGATAGTTACAGTAACAGGGCAAAGGGGTATAACTGGGGGCAGTGGGATAGTTACCGTAACAGGGCAAAGGGGTATAACTGGGGGCAGTGGGATAGTTACCGTAACAGGGCAAAGGGGTATAACTGGGGGCAGTGGGATAGTTACCATAACAGGGCAAAGGGGTATAACTGGGGACAGTGGGATAGTTACCGTTACAGGGCAAAGGGGTATAACTGGGGGCAGTGGGATAGTTACCGTAACAGGGCAAAGGGGTATAACTGGGGGCAGTGGGATAGTTACCGTTACAGGGCAAAGGGGTATAACTGGGGGCAGTGGGATAGTTACCGTAACAGGGCAAAGGGGTATAACTGGGGACAGTGGGATAGTTACCGTAACAGGGCAAAGGGGTATAACTGGGGGCAGTGGGATAGTCACCGTAACAGGGCAAAGGGGTATAACTGGGGACAGTGGGATAGTCACCGTAACAGGGCAAAGGGGTATAACTGGGGACAGTGGGATAGTCACCGTAACAGGGCAAAGGGGTATAACTGGGGACAGTGGGATAGTTACCGTAACAGGGCAAAGGGGTATAACTGGGGACAGTGGGATAGTCACTGTAACAGGGCAAAGGGGTATAACTGGGGGCAGTGGGATAGTTACCGTAACAGGGCAAAGGGGTATAACTGGGGACAGTGGGATAGTTACCGTAACAGGGCAAAGGGGTATAACTGGGGGCAGTGGGATAGTTACCCTAACAGGGCAAAGGGGTATAACTGGGGGCAGTGGGATAGTCACCGTAACAGGGCAAAGGGGTATAACTGGGGGCAGTGGGATAGTCACCGTAACAGGGCAAAGGGGTATAACTGGGGACAGTGGGATAGTTACCGTAACAGGGCAAAGGGGTATAACTGGGGACAGTGGGATAGTCACCGTAACAGGGCAAAGGGGTATAACTGGGGACAGTGGGATAGTCACCGTAACAGGGCAAAGGGGTATAACTGGGGGCAGTGGGATAGTTACTGTAACAGGGCAAAGGGGTATAACTGGGGGCAGTGGGATAGTTACCGTAACAGGGCAAAGGGGTATAACTGGGGACAGTGGGATAGTCACTGTAACAGGGCAAAGGGGTATAACTGGGGGCAGTGGGATAGTTACCGTAACAGGGCAAAGGGGTATAACTGGGGACTGTGGGATAGTTACCGTAACAGGGCAAAGGGGTATAACTGGGGGCAGTGGGATAGTTACCCTAACAGGGCAAAGGGGTATAACTGGGGGCAGTGGGATAGTCACCGTAACAGGGCAAAGGGGTATAACTGGGGGCAGTGGGATAGTCACCGTAACAGGGCAAAGGGGTATAACTGGGGACAGTGGGATAGTTACCGTAACAGGGCAAAGGGGTATAACTGGGGACAGTGGGATAGTCACCGTAACAGGGCAAAGGGGTATAACTGGGGACAGTGGGATAGTTACCGTAACAGGGCAAAGGGGTATAACTGGGGACAGTGGGATAGTTACCGTAACAGGGCAAAGGGGTATAACTGGGGACAGTGGGATAGTTACCGTAACAGGGCAAAGGGGTATAACTGGGGACAGTGGGATAGTCACCGTAACAGGGCAAAGGGGTATAACTGGGGACAGTGGGATTGTCACCGTAACAGGGCAAAGGGGTATAACTGGGGGCAGTGGGATAGTCACCGTAACAGGGCAAAGGGGTATAACTGGGGGCAGTGGGATAGTTACCGTAACAGGGCAAAGGGGTATAACTGGGGGCAGTGGGATAGTCACCGTAACAGGGCAAAGGGGTATAACTGGGGACAGTGGGATAGTCACCGTAACAGGGCAAAGGGGTATAACTGGGGACAGTGGGATAGTCACCGTAACAGGGCAAAGGGGTATAACTGGGGGCAGTGGGATAGTCACCGTAACAGGGCAAAGGGGTATAACTGGGGGCAGTGGGATAGTTACTGTAACAGGGCAAAGGGGTATAACTGGGGACAGTGGGATAGTCACCGTAACAGGACAAAGGGGTATAACTGGGGACAGTGGGATAGTCACCATAACAGGGCAAAGGGGTATAACTGGGGGCAGTGGGATAGTTACCGTAACAGGGCAAAGGGGTATAACTGGGGACAGTGGGATAGTCACCGTAACAGGGCAAAGGGGTATAACTGGGGGCAGTGGGATAGTCACCATAACAGGGCAAAGGGGTATAACTGGGGACAGTGGGATAGTCACCGTAACAGGGCAAAGGGGTATAACTGGGGACAGTGGGATAGTCACCGTAACAGGGCAAAGGGGTATAACTGGGGACAGTGGGATAGTTACCGTAACAGGGCAAAGGGGTATAACTGGGGGCAGTGGGATAGTTACCGTAACAGGGCAAAGGGGTATAACTGGGGACAGTGGGATAGTCACCGTAACAGGGCAAAGGGGTATAACTGGGGACAGTGGGATAGTTACCGTAACAGGGCAAAGGGGTATAACTGGGGGCAGTGGGATAGTTACCGTAACAGGGCAAAGGGGTATAACTGGGGGCAGTGGGATAGTCACCGTAACAGGGCAAAGGGGTATAACTGGGGATATTGGGATAGTCACCGTAACAGGGCAAAGGGGTATAACTGGGGGCAGTGGGATAGTTACTGTAACAGGGCAAAGGGGTATAACTGGGGACAGTAGGAAAGTTACCGTAACAGGGCAAAGGGGTATAACTGGGGACAGTGGGATAGTCACCGTAACAGGGCAAAGGGGTATAACTGGGGACAGTGGGATAGTTACCGTAACAGGGCAAAGGGGTATAACTGGGGGCAGTGGGATAGTCACCGTAACAGGGCAAAGGGGTATAACTGGGGGCAGTGGGATAGTTACTGTAACAGGGCAAAGGGGTATAACTGGGGGCAGTGGGATAGTCACCGTAACAGGGCAAAGGGGTATAACTGAGGACAGTGGGATAGTTACCGTAACAGGGCAAAGGGGTATAACTGGGGACAGTGGGATAGTTACCGTAACAGGGCAAAGGGGTATAACTGGGGGCAGAGGGATAGTCACCGTAACAGGGCAAAGGGGTATAACTGGGGACAGTGGGATAGTTACCGTAACAGGGCAAAGGGGTATAACTGGGGGCAGTGGGATAACAGGGCAAAGGGGTATAACTGGGGACAGTGGGATAGTTACCGTAACAGGGCAAAGGGGTATAACTGGGGGCAGTGGGATATTTACCGTAACAGGGCAAAGGGGTATAACTGGGGGCAGTGGGATAGTTACCGTAACAGGGCAAAGGGGTATAACTGGGGGCAGTGGGATAGTTACTGTAACAGGGCAAAGGGGTATTACTGGGGACAGTGGGATAGTTACCGTAACAGGGCAAAGGGGTATAACTGGGGACAGTGGGATAGTTACCGTAACAGGGCAAAGGGGTATAACTGGGGGCAGTGGGATAGTTACCGTAACAGGGCAAAGGGGTATAACTGGGGGCAGTGGGATAGTTACCGTAACAGGGCAAAGGGGTATAACTGGGGACAGTGGGATAGTCACCGTAACAGGGCAAAGGGGTATAACTGGGGGCAGTGGGATAGTTACAGTAACAGGGCAAAGGGGTATAACTGGGGGCAGTGGGATAGTTACCGTAACAGGGCAAAGGGGTATAACTGGGGGCAGTGGGATAGTTACCGTAACAGGGCAAAGGGGTATAACTGGGGGCAGTGGGATAGTTACCATAACAGGGCAAAGGGGTATAACTGGGGACAGTGGGATAGTTACCGTTACAGGGCAAAGGGGTATAACTGGGGGCAGTGGGATAGTTACCGTAACAGGGCAAAGGGGTATAACTGGGGGCAGTGGGATAGTTACCGTTACAGGGCAAAGGGGTATAACTGGGGGCAGTGGGATAGTTACCGTAACAGGGCAAAGGGGTATAACTGGGGACAGTGGGATAGTTACCGTAACAGGGCAAAGGGGTATAACTGGGGGCAGTGGGATAGTCACCGTAACAGGGCAAAGGGGTATAACTGGGGACAGTGGGATAGTCACCGTAACAGGGCAAAGGGGTATAACTGGGGACAGTGGGATAGTCACCGTAACAGGGCAAAGGGGTATAACTGGGGACAGTGGGATAGTTACCGTAACAGGGCAAAGGGGTATAACTGGGGACAGTGGGATAGTCACTGTAACAGGGCAAAGGGGTATAACTGGGGGCAGTGGGATAGTTACCGTAACAGGGCAAAGGGGTATAACTGGGGACAGTGGGATAGTTACCGTAACAGGGCAAAGGGGTATAACTGGGGGCAGTGGGATAGTTACCCTAACAGGGCAAAGGGGTATAACTGGGGGCAGTGGGATAGTCACCGTAACAGGGCAAAGGGGTATAACTGGGGGCAGTGGGATAGTCACCGTAACAGGGCAAAGGGGTATAACTGGGGACAGTGGGATAGTTACCGTAACAGGGCAAAGGGGTATAACTGGGGACAGTGGGATAGTCACCGTAACAGGGCAAAGGGGTATAACTGGGGACAGTGGGATAGTCACCGTAACAGGGCAAAGGGGTATAACTGGGGGCAGTGGGATAGTCACCGTAACAGGGCAAATGGGTATAACTGGGGACAGTGGGATAGTTACCGTAACAGGGCAAAGGGGTATAACTGGGGGCAGTGGGATAGTTACCGTAACAGGGCAAAGGGGTATAACTGGGGACAGTGGGATAGTCACCATAACAGGGCAAAGGGGTATAACTGGGGGCAGTGGGATAGTTACCGTAACAGGGCAAAGGGGTATAACTGGGGACAGTGGGATAGTCACCGTAACAGGGCAAAGGGGTATAACTGGGGGCAGTGGGATAGTTACCGTAACAGGGCAAAGGGGTATAACTGGGGGCAGTGGGATAGTCACCGTAACAGGGCAAAGGGGTATAACTGGGGACAGTGGGATAGTTACCGTAACAGGGCAAAGGGGTATAACTGGGGGCAGTGGGATAGTTACCGTAACAGGGCAAAGGGGTATAACTGGGGGCAGTGGGATAGTTACCGTAACAGGGCAAAGGGGTATAACTGGGGACAGTGGGATAGTCACCGTAACAGGGCAAAGGGGTATAACTGGGGACAGTGGGATAGTTACCGTAACAGGGCAAAGGGGTATAACTGGGGATATTGGGATAGTCACCGTAACAGGGCAAAGGGGTATAACTGGGGGCAGTGGGATAGTTACTGTAACAGGGCAAAGGGGTATAACTGTGGGCAGTGGGATAGTTACTGTAACAGGGAAAAGGGGTATAACTGGGGACAGTGGGATAGTTACTGTAACAGGGCAAAGGGGTATAACTGGGGACAGTGGGATAGTTACCGTAACAGGGCAAAGGGGTATAACTGGGGGCAGTGGGATAGTTACCGTAACAGGGCAAAGGGGTATAACTGGGGACAGTGGGATAGTTACCGTAACAGGGAAAAGGGGTATAACTGGGGACAGTGGGATAGTCACCGTAACAGGGCAAAGGGGTATAACTGGGGGCAGTGGGATAGTTACCGTAACAGGGAAAAGGGGTATAACTGGGGACAGTGGGATAGTCACCGTAACAGGGCAAAGGGGTATAACTGGGGACAGTGGGATAGTTACCGTAACAGGGCAAAGGGGTATAACTGGGGACAGTGGGATAGTTACCGTAACAGGGAAAAGGGGTATAACTGGGGACAGTGGGATAGTTACTGTAACAGGGCAAAGGGGTATAACTGGGGGCAGTGGGATAGTCACCGTAACAGGGCAAAGGGGTATAACTGGGGGCAGTGGGATAGTTACCGTAACAGGGAAAAGGGGTATAACTGGGGACAGTGGGATAGTTACCGTAACAGGGCAAAGGGGTATAACTGGGGGCAGTGGGATAGTTACCGTAACAGGGAAAAGGGGTATAACTGGGGACAGTGGGATAGTTACCGTAACAGGGAAAAGGGGTATAACTGGGGACAGTGGGATAGTCACCGTAACAGGGCAAAGGGGTATAACTGGGGACAGTGGGATAGTCACCGTAACAGGGCAAAGGGGTATAACTGGGGGCAGTGGGGTAGTTACCGTAACAGGGCAAAGGGATCTCTACAATATTTCAGCCAAATATAAATATTCCTAGACATGTTATCAACTTTTTACATTTCCACGGAAAACAAATTCTCTGTAGAGTTTGGATCATCTCGTACCAATGTCATGTGAGGATCAGACTGTTTGTCAGGCCTGAAAGAGGCACTTCTTTAACCCGGGCTGTGCTAAAAAAAAAACTGTGTAATGTGGCAACCAAAATCTTATAAGGGTTCATGTTAAAATGGATTTGGAGTAAAAAGTGACACTGTGTTCTCATTTGCATGTAATTGCCCAGAATCCCTGGCTGCAGTGGAAGCACTGTATGCTAAGAGATAATGGGGAATAGCAGGGGTGCCGACCGGTCTGAAACATGTGACTGTGCTCACACGGGGCGTTGTTATTCAAAGTAATAATTACATTTCTATTAGCAAACAGATAAACATACAGAGCGGATATGCTTGAATTTACGGGCTCAGAGAAAAGCAAAACATATTCATGGTCGCAAGATGCAAAGAGTTAAATCTGGTTTTAAAGGCTGGTTGAATCTTTTTAAGGGCTGTTCTATAATGTGCACGTGCTGCACGCTTTTTGTGTGTATGCTGTGCGCGAGTGAGGTACGCTATGTGTGTGTGTGTGTGTATGTGTGTATGTGTGTGTGTATGTGTGTGTGTGTGTGTATATTTGTGTGTGTGTATGTGTGTGTGTGTATGTGTGTTTGTTTAAATAAGTTTGGAAATAAATACTTTAATAAATGTTTTAATAAAGTTACACACACACACTCACACACACACACTCACACACACACGCACACATACACACACACATACACACACGCACACACACACACATTTTCAGCGGCTTGAAATCATTCTTTTTCTCATCCTCCCCCCTGTCGGCCGTTTCCATTCTCCCTGCCGTGCGTGCGCAGCACCATTATAAAATGGCTGACTAACCTCAGCCAACTAAAACTGCCGCGCGCGCAGTATAGAACCGGCCTAAGAAATCTACCTGCGCTGATAAGTTGTTTTACAGATGTGTGACTGCCCCTTTAACAACAGCTGGTTGTGATCTGACGGTACAAGCGCAAGACATGGAAATGCGCATAATACTCACATGGAACATGTTCCACAAACAGGCACTGAGTCTGTGCCGCACTGCAGGGAAGGGACTTGCAGTAACCTGGTGCACAGGTAAGGCATTCCAGAGCTTCACCTGGGGAGAATGCACAATACAAACGGCTGAGCACAATACACAGAGTCACGGTATGTACAGTATGAGGAACGCTATATTACTGTGGGGCATTAAGAGATCTAATCACTGACATCTCCCAGACACAGTACCAGTGCAAATATATATATATATAGCACCTGATGGATTATAGAAAAGGAATACCATTAAAAGCTATTTTCCTTTGGTACATTGAATTCAATTCTTTTGCACTGGTTTTGCCCTAGAATTGTAGCCGGAATAGTTTCAGTGGTGTCCAATGTGACGTTCGTGAGGATTTGGCCCGGGATTAAAGGGGTTACACCCAAATTGGCCACCTTCTAACCTCACCAGGGAGACAAAGGGTTAACTGGGCTGAGGTCCAGAAATGTGATTTAATCCCTGTTATGGCATGAAATGTGTTTTCCCCTGTTCCCCTGTTCCCCTGTTCCATTGTAATATCTGGTTTAATCAGTGTCTGCATCACACATACACTAGGGTTGCTGCGGGAGGGAAAGGGTTAATGTTAAAATAGTGATTATAGCCCGTTGTTCCCTTTTTCCCGCCTTTTCATGCTCCATTTTCAGCCGTCTAAATGTATATTCCCCTGTTCCCCCATGTTTTATTGTTATATCAGTGTCTGCATCACACACACTGGGGCTTAAGGGGTTAATAAGCTACAGTTTAAGAAAATACCACTGTATTGTGTCTTTTCAGAAAATCTGGACTTCAAAAGGCTTAATTGAATTTGAATGTGAAAAGCAGAAGGGTTTTTTAGTGTACAGTATGTTAATACCTGTTTGCAGGAAGCTACGGTGGGTTGTGAGCGTTATAACTCACACCTCTGCTTCAAGAGGTCTGGGGCATTGAGTGTGTAATGTAAAACACTGGGGACAAATGTCCCCGTCCCCGTCCCCCCAGGGGTCCCTGCTTCAAAGGGTTTATTGATGGGGCAAGGGTGGGGCACCCAAGGAGGAAATCAGAATGAGTGACCTTATTAAATATAAGAATATTATGAGATGTCCTTGGCCGAACATGCTAAGAGTTACATATGTGTATTTGTGACCCCAAGCCCCACCTGGGAAGTCTAAACACTTCATATCTAACAGCTACTAAGAGTCAGATATTAATATCTCTCTTAATTTTAATATTACACTGTAATGTTTGGTCTCTGTGGGAGCGTCAGACGTGACGGAATGTATTAATATGTCTCGCATACCAGTAAGTAACACTGAACTGAAGTTATGAAGTTAGGTAGGTATTTACAGCAGATATGGAATTTTGGTCCTATTCTATTATGGTAATAAGCAGGGAAAACATCCTGCTGGAATTTACATAGCCTGGTCATCAAAGGCTAAATTGCTTAATTATTTATGCTTGGCCCTAGGGACCAAAGGAACTGAATGTTCTTGTAAATGTGGTACTTCACACTTCAATGGAAGTCCAAAATCAGCTTCAAAGAACTTCAAAAGGTCTTTTGCTAGACGGCTCGGCGCCGTGAATGGGAGAGAAGGGTTAAAATGATATATAAGTCAGAGTCAACTTTACTCATTGTCTTCATGTCTTCATGCAAATGTCTTCATGTATGCATGTCTTCAAGCCTGTATCTTTATGCAATGTCTTGAGATGATGCAGGTATTGCTGTATGAACTGCCAGTCCAGATGGGACTGTTTCATCATTGCCATCTTTAAGTAAGTGCCTATATTTTGCTGTTATTTGTACATTTTTGTTGTGTTCACCTTTATCAAGGAATAAATTATATTTTATCATATCTAAGTCTCGTCCCAGTTCAAACCCAGGTATATATATATATATTTTTTTATATATATTTTGGTGTATTATTAATAGCCTGTCATAAGCTACCGTCACATCCAACTCCAGTCTCGGGTCAGGTATTCAGTATATCCCTGCTTCAGCACAGGTGGCTTAATCAGTGGCTCAGTCATTCCAGAAAAAAACTAAAATCTAAAATCCGACAGGTGAAAAATGGGCAAGGGTAATTCTGAGATCCAATAAAACATTGGGCCGTGGTGCGGTTGCAGAACGGACCGTGACATGGGTCAGATGACAAAAACCCCTATTACAATCAGGCATGAAGGGAAGTCTTGAAACAGACACAAAGAAAAACCTTGCTCTCCTCACTCAAAAGGAAAAAGGAGGTGCAGATTGAAAATTAAATGCAAAAACACACAAAGTGACCAAGAGAGGTCACAAAAGTCCCTCACAACTGCACTCATTCCTTAGTCTAATATGTAACTTTAAGTGCCAGTTAAATTAACTGTTACCAATAATATACTCAATTGATGTAGACCAACAGGAAGAAGAACCACTAAGCTACTCTATGGTAAAACAGACAATAATGACAACTTTAATACAAAATAAAACCCGGCGAAATGCATAAAATTACAACTGTTGTACATAAACTAAAAAGATCCCCCAGTGGGCAAATAAGGAGCAGTCAGGTGATGACAGGGTCTAATTGGACCTTTATATAATATTATTCATCCCCATAGAAAATATCTAAATGAGGAGAATCCCAAGAAGATTAAACCCTGCAGAATCACCTCACCGGACTCAGTTGCAGAATAGTAAGTATCAGTAGGTAAAATACCACATAGAAGAACACTGACCACACTTAGTAGTTAACACTGCTGCAACCCAACAGGAATACACACTGCTGTGATCAGAATAAATCCCCTTAGTAAGAGCCCCACTCGTGTGTAATGCATCACTAAATAAGCAATAAATAATAGCATTAGTAATATATGCAGAAACAACACAACCTGATAGTTGCAGCTGTAAAGACGGCAGTAATGTTAATGCCCGATGAGTGTAACTGAGTGTTCAGCGCTACTAACGACTCTCCCAGTAGTGGGGGCTGCCAGCAAGCTCCATTAGCGCCCACGTGACGGTCAGCGTGATGACGTCACTTTAGCCCTACGACCGTTTCGCGCATTCATGCGCTTCTTCATGGGGAGGCCGTTTTTACAGCTACAACTATCAGGTTGTATTGTTTCTGCATATATTACTAATGCTATTATTTATTGCTTATTTAGTGATGCATTACACACGAGTGGGGCTCTTACTAAGGGGATTTATTACGATCACAGCAGTGTGTATTCCTGTCGGGTTGCAGCAGTGTTAACTACTAAGTGTGGTCAGTGTTCTTCTATGTGGTATTTTACCTACTGATACTTACTATTCTGCAACTGAGTCCGGTGAGGTGATTCTGCAGGGTTTAATCTTCTTGGGATTCTCCTCATTTAGATATTTTCTATGGGGATGAATAATATTATATAAAGGTCCAATTAGCCCCTGTTATCACCTGACTGCTCCTTATTTGCCCATTGGGGGATCTTTTTAGTTTATGTACAACAGTTGTAATTTTATGCATTTCGCCGGGTTTTATTTTGTATTAAAGTTGTCATTATTATCTGTTTTACCATAGAGTAGCTTAGTGGTTCTTCTTCCTGTTGGTCTACATCAATTGAGTATATCATTGGTAACAGTTAATTTAACTGGCACTTAAAGTTACATATTAGACTAAGGAATGAGTGCAGTTGTGAGGGACTTTTGTGACCTCTCTTGGTCACTTTGTGTGTTTTTGCATGAAGGGAAGTCACAAGTCACATAATCTGGCCATAGGGCCTGAGTTTGGAAGTCTCCTAAATCTACATGATTATTAATAATAATAATAATAATAATAATAACATGTTCTGCTAGTACGCAGCGCTTTTTGGAGACGTGGTCCCTGCCCCGTGGAGCTTACAATCTATGTTTTTGGTGCTTGAGGCACAGGGAGATAAAGTGACTTGCACAAAGTCACATTACAGGGAATTGAATCAGACTCCCCTGCTTCACACTCAGTGCCAGTCAGTGTCTTTACTCACTGTGCCGCTCCTTCTCCCAGGTTCCCCTGCGTCACACTCAGTGCCAGTTAGTGTCTTTACTCACTGAGCCGCTCCTTCTCCCAGGTTCCCCTGCCTCACACTCAGTGCCAGTCAGTGTCTTTACTCACTGAGCCGCTTCTTCTCCCAGGTTCCCCTGCTTCCCACTCAGTGCCAGTCAGTGTATTTACTCACTGAGCCGCTCCTTCTCCCAGGTTCCCCTGCTTCACACTCAGTGGCAGTAAGTGTCTTTACTCCCTGAGCCGCTCCATCTCCCAGGTTCCCCTGCCTCACACTCAATGCCAGTCAGTGTCTTTACTCACGGAGCTGCTCATTCTCCCAGGTTCCCCTGCTTCACACTCAGTGCCAGTCAGTCTTTACTCACGGAGCCGCTCCTTCTCCTGCTTCACACTCAGTGCCAGTCAGTGTCTTTACTCACTGAGCTGCTCCTTCTCCCAGGTCCCCCTGCTTCACACTCAGTGCCAGTCAGTGTCTTTACTCACTGAGCCGCTCCTTCTCCCAGGTCCCCCTGCTTCACACTCAGTGCCAGTCAGTGTCTTTACTCACTGAGCCGCTCCTTCTCCCAGGTTCCCCTGCCTCACACTCAGTGCCAGTCAGTGTCTTTACACACTGAGCCGCTCCTTTTCCCAGGTTCCCCTGCTTCACACTCAGTGCCAGTCAGTGTCTTTACTCACTGAGCCGTTCCTTCTCCCAGGCTCCCCTGCTTCACACAGTGCCAGTCAGTGCCGTTACTCACTGAGCCGCTCCTTCTCCCAGGTTCCCCTGCTTCACTCCCAGTGCCAGTCAGTGTCTTTACTCACTGAGCCGCTCCTTCTCCCAGGCTCCCCTGCTTCACACTCAGTGCCAGTCAGTGTCTTTACTCACTGAGCCGGTCCTTCTCCCAGGTTCCCCTGCTTCACACTCAGTGCCAGTCAGTGTCTTTACTCACTGAGACGCTCCTGCATAAAGGTTCCCTGCCTCACACTCAGTGTCAGTCAGTATCTTTACACACTGAGCCGCTCCTTCTCCCAGGTTCCCCTGCTTCACACTCAGTGCCAGTCAGTGTCTCTACTCACGGAGCCTCTCCTTCTCATTAGGATAACAAAAGTCTGAGTGTGATCGGGAGTTGGACAACCTACATCTTGTTCATATGTAACCTAAGTGCTTGCAGCTTTACTAAAGTGTGGGCTTCTCAGAAGATGAAGCTGAGAATTACGAGACCATCCCCAATAGATGTGAATATTGTCCAATTAAATGACCTTCCAGCGATAGGGTTCCGGGTCTCACTACACAGATGGTTCCAGTTACTCAACTACTTCACTTTGTGGAAGTTACCAAGTTTCCCTTATGTCTAAATATCATTCTGTGAATTTAGCTGAAGTTTAATATTAATTTTCTTTTTTTTTAACCTCACTTCACTTGAACTTGGAGATTATTGTGAAATCAACCCAATTAGTTTTTTTAATATTAGACATTTTCAGAGATGGAAAACATACCCACCCTCCAGCCTTCTCCATTTCTAATACATAATATCATCATAAGAACATAAAACTGTGACCTACCCCATTGCAGAGAGCTCAGCAGAAGTAGGACTGTGAGATGATAAACTGAGGCCATTCTGTGCAGTTTCGGATAAGACCTGGAGATAAATGGAATGAGGGAGGCAGGGAGCAGACATTTCTGTATTCACTGTACGTACAGTGTGATTAAATAATCCCTATAATATCCCTTCTTGCATGTAATATTATCCCCATATTATGTCTCTATTCTGTCATTGTAGGAATATATGAATCTCACAAGATGTCTGATCTTAGCCTGTCCAACTGCACGTTCTCTCCAACACGTCCTCAAACATATCTCATGTTTCCTTCAAATTAAAGGTCATTTCAATAATAAAGTGATCAGAGAATTCTCTTATTCCCTCTTTCCCTGATAATCATTCTTGTTTTATTTATTCCAATCACTCATTTTATCTGTCCATATTCCATGTGTATCCTCTGTGTGTTTTATTTTCTATTCTGCCTCAAATATCTGCATATACCTATTTTTGGTCACCTGCAGCTGACCCCCGTCTCTCCTTACTCTGACCTACTGTATTATTATTATACTTGTTTAACATCTCAAATCTATATACCTCAATGCCCTTCTTTCTGTCTGTCCTTCACTTTATTCTGTCTGCCTTTTACAGTAGCCTCTCTCCTCCCCAGTGCCCCAATCTATCAGTATCTTGTATCTACAAACTTCTCCCTATGAGCCCAGGCATATTTAGCATTTTCCCCAGCAATACTCACCTGTATTACCTGAGTTCTCACCTGTATTACCTGGCTGTCACTGTGTCTTGTATTCCGTTTGCTTCCTTATTTATTCAGTCCTGACTCCCTATCTCACACATTCGTGGGACATCACATTTTATCAACAGTTCCAAAAAGACAATCAACATTTGGATTCAGGAGGGTGAATTAATGAAACAATTACTTGTCTGGCTCAATTTTGACATCATGTGCCTGCTGTGATCTCTCTTTAGTAATTGGTGCTTCCATGGTTAACCAAGACTCTATTACAGCTGTCACTATGTTATACTTTATATACTTTCACACAGTAATAACTTTCCGCTGCTGCAGCTAGTCTGGGTTTCATTACAAAGTGTAGCACCGCTGCTGCTGACCAATTGTCTCGCCAGTGCTGGATACACAGGGGGGTAATGTAGGGAAAGCCTGTGGGCACAAATAATTTATAGAAGAGTTGATTTCAGTTAAATGACTAGACAAGAGTCTCCCTCCTGGTTATCCTTCGGGAATTTCTTCACCAGTTCAGTGCCATCCCTCCATCCCTGAAGGACCAGTGGTTCCTTACATACCGTCCTCCCTCTCTACTTTCTTCTGTCTTTCTCTTAATATGTCACATTACTCACGTTTGCTCTATGCTGTACCTTCCAATCTCCTGATTGGATCTCATAAATCCAATGTTTCTTTAAAGATTGTATTTCAGAGCAAGACTACAACCCATGCAAATCAGTGTGTTACAGGGGAAGCCTTCCCGGAGCAGTGTCTTCTCTGGGGCCAGAGAGTTCAACTGGGGCTGGTGGAAGGCAATTCCACTGGGCTGGCGGGACCAGAACATTGCTCTGAAGATGTTGGAGGAAGTCAGGGACACAAGTCAGTAGACTCCAGGATTTTTTGGGGTTAGGGCGGCGAGAAAAGGGAGAAAGGCTGCAAGGTACTTACAGAAAAGAACTAAAGGTTTTTTTCGTTTTGTTTTTTAACTTTAATTTTAATGCAAAATTTTTTCAATACAAGTAGTATCGCAATACATATAAAGTAAACATCTGTTGTATAGCATTCATGAACGATACCCGTAGCCTCTCCCATATACATGGACAACGTAAACATAGACAATTAACTGCCTTTAAGCCATAAGGTACAGTAGGCAATTTAAACTTGGGAACAAAATAAGGATAAGGAAGGGAAAGAGGGGGAGGTGGGGGGGGGGGGAGGACTAAAGGTTTTTATTGGAGTAACTTGGCCACAAATGGCATTTATAACAGGAAGTCTAACCCTCTCCCAACTGATAAGAGCACTAGCTTGAGGAATTAGGAGGGGGTTACCCAAGATAATGAACTTGTGAGGCTCAGAGGGATGCTATCCAAGGTAGAGACTTGTTCTGATGTATGATTGGAGGTTTTATAATCAGAGACATGGGGCTTATCTTCTGGTGTCATCTGGCCTCTTAGGTATCACAATGAATCATCTGCTTATTTGGCAAACCCACATGGCTACTGGCCTTTAACTGTTCATCGGGACTTCAACTTAGCTGATAATGTTCCCTGGGAATGATTCCTGGTTCTAAGTCTTTAGACCGTGGTCTCACATGTATCTGTCTCGTTACAGAAGCTATGCTGTTCTCAGAAGCTATCTTCCTCTACAGTATCTTCCTCTTCCTCTCCCTATGGCCATAGATATTAGTTAAAAAAAAGTAAGATGTGAGGATGAAATCAGAAAATGTGTTGGAGTAATGTTGAGGACACCTGCAACCACAGTACCTGGAAGATCATTGGGGAGGCTTTCATCCAGCAGTGGGGTGACAAGGGCAGAAGATATATATATTTATATTGCAGTTTGTGGGTATCCCCCAAATGACCCCCGGTTGGGAGAAGAAAAAAAAAAGTAGGGGGAATGTCTGCTTTAAACTCTCTAACTTTGTGTCTGCTCTAGAATCCATTATTTGGATAAGTGGGACTAATATTCCTGGTTTGTGTTCGCATTGCTTTCAGTGGGTTAACAAGAGCTCACGGTAGTCATGAGATGGGAACATGTGATTTTACCATAAAAATGTATTTCAGTGTGTAAAGGTAGAAATGTAATGGGTGATATATGATATCGTGCTCAGTGTTCTGTGTTTGTTATCTTTGTAAAAATGCCCCCAAGCTCTAGCAGAAAACCCATCTAGAATGTACGTTTGTGAAGCAAATAGCAATAAATAAGAAATAATTGAAGTTATGATATGAAGTCCTATAATTTCATGCCGGTGAACCAGGATGCAGGATCTACAGATATATACTGTATACACACAGAAAAGGAGTAATAAACTCAAACACAATAAATGATATATACTGAATTTATGGAAACAATGTAATTTCCATCAATTCCTCTTCTTTTAAAAAATATTTGTAAAGATATCTCAACCATTCCTTTTTACTATGGACTATTATATATGTACAGTGCTGTATCTCCAAACCCCTTCTCTAGGGAATGAAAACGCAGCCTGACCTACAGGTGTGCAACTGTGGGGGACTGCAGAAACTTGTTATAAATGTGATATCTACATTATGTGAGTGAAAGAAAGATTTTAATACATAAAAATAATTGCACTCAAAATATAAAATAAATAAAATGAGGGACGCAGAAAGCTGCGTGCGGCTGCATTAATAAATGAAATGAAGTTTGCCACTGGAATAATATTACTGCCTAGTAGCCAACATTGAAACATATGCAGCTTAGTAAAGATTCCTCTGCTACTTGTGAGTCAGTTGTATCACTGTTAAAGCTGCTTATACAGATGTAGCGCTTGTGGCTATCAGCAGCTGTGCGCAGAGAAATGCGGAGAATGTATGCAGAGAAATGCAGAGAAATGCGGAGAATGTATGCAGAGAAATGCAGAGAATGTGCGCAGAGAAATGCGGAGAATGTGCGCAGAGAAATGCGGAGAATGTGCGCAGAGAAATGCGGAGAATGTGCGCAGAGAAATGCGGAGAATGTATGCAGAGAAATGCGGAGTATGTATGCAGAGAAATGCAGAGAATGTGCGCAGAGAAATGCGGAGAATGTGCGCAGAGAAATGCGGAGAATGTATGCAGAGAAATGCGGAGAATGTATGCAGAGAAATGCAGAGAATGTGCGTAGAGAAATGCGGAGAATGTGCGCAGAGAAATGCGGAGAATGTGCGCAGAGAAATGCGGAGAATGTGCGCAGAGAAATGCGGAGAATGTATGCAGAGAAATGCGGAGAATGTGCGCAGAGAAATGCGGAGAATGTGCGCAGAGAAATGCGGAGAATGTGCGCAGAGAAATGCGGAGAATGTATGCAGAGAAATGCAGAGAATGTGCGCAGAGAAATGCAGAGAATGTGCGCAGAGAAATGCGGAGAATGTGCGCAGAGAAATGCGGAGAATGTGCGCAGAGAAATGCCGAGAATGTGCGCAGAGAAATGCGGAGAATGTGCGCAGAGAAATGCGGAGAATGTCTGCAGAGAAATGCGGAGAATGTCTGCAGAGAAATGCAGAGAATGTGCGCAGAGAAATGCGGAGAATGTCTGCAGAGAAATGCGGAGAATGTATGCAGAGAAATGCAGAGAATGTATGCAGAGAAATGCAGAGAATGTATGCAGAGAAATGCGGAGAATGTGCGCAGAGAAATGCGGAGAATGTGCGCAGAGAAATGCGGAGAATGTACACAGAGAAATGCAGAGAATGTACGCAGCGAAATGCGGAGAATGTGCGCAGAGAAATGCAGAGAATGTGCGCAGAGAAATGCAGAGAATGTATGCAGAGAAATGCAGAGAATGTATGCAGAGAAATGCGGAGAATGTGCGCAGAGAAATGCGGAGAATGTGCGCAGAGAAATGCGGAGAATGTGCGCAGAGAAATGCGGAGAATGTATGCAGAGAAATGCGGAGAATGTATGCAGCGAAATGCAGAGAATGTGCGCAGAGAAATGCGGAGAATGTATGCAGAGAAATGCGGAGAATGTATGCAGCGAAATGCAGAGAATGTATGCAGAGAAATGCAGAGAATGTATGCAGAGAATGCGGAGAATGTACACAGAGAAATGCGGAGAATGTACACAGAGAATGTATGCTTTTAGGATCAGTATACCAAACAGCTAATAACTGTACTTAGGAATACTCCGGCTCAAACTATTGGTGGGGAGCACTTTGACAATATTTTGACATAATAATAATTATTATTATTTGTTCTTGTATAGTGCTGCTAGTTTCACGCAGCGTTTTACAGAGACATTTTGCAGACACAGGTCCCTGCCCCATGGAGCTTACAATCTATGTTTTTGGTGCCTGAGGAACAGGGAGATAAAGTGACTTGCCCAAGGTCAAAAGGAGCCAACACCAGGAATTGAACCAGGTTCCCCTGCTTCACACTCAGTGCCAGTCAGTCTCTTTACTCACTGAGCCGCTCCTTCTCCCAGGATCCCCTGCGTCACACTCAGTGCCAGTCAGTCTCTTTACTCACTGAGCCGCTCCTTCTCCCAGGCTCCCCTGCTTCACACTCAGTGCCAGTCAGTGTCTTTACTCACTGAGCCGCTCCTTCTCCCAGATTCCCCTGCCTCACACTCAGTGCCAGTCAGTGTCTTTACTCACTGAGCCGCTCCTTCTCCCAGGTTCCCCTGCTTCACACTCAGTGCCAGTCAGTGTCTTTACTCACTGAGCCGCTCCTTCTCCCAGGTTCCCCTGCTTCACACTCAGTGCCAGTCAGTGTCTTTACTCACTGAGCCGCTCCTTCTCCCAGGCTCCCCTGCTTCACACTCAGTGCCAGTCAGTGTCTTTCCTCACTGAGCCGCTCCTTCTCCCAGGTTCCCCTGCTTCACACTCAGTGCCAGTCAGTCTCTTTACTCACTGAGCCGCTCCTTCTCCCAGATTCCCCTGCCTCACACTCAGTGCCAGTCAGTGTCTTTACTCACTGAGCCGCTCCTTCTCCCAGGTTCCCCTGCTTCACACTCAGTGCCAGTCAGTGTCTTTACTCACTGAGCCGCTCCTTCTCCCAGGTTCCCCTGCTTCACACTCAGTGCCAGTCAGTGTCTTTACTCACTGAGCCGCTCCTTCTCCCAGGCTCCCCTGCATCACACTCAGTGCCAGTCAGTGTCATTACTCACTGAGCCGCTCCTTCTCCCAGGTTCCCCTGCTTCACACTCAGTGCCAGTCAGTGTCGTTACTCACTGAGCCGCTCCTTCTCCCAGGCTCCCCTGCATCACACTCAGTGCCAGTCAGTGTCGTTACTCACTGAGCCGCTCCTTCTCCCAGGTTCCCCTGCTTCACACTCAGTGCCAGTCAGTGTCTTTACTCACTGAGCCGCTCCTTCTCCCAGGCTCCCCTGCTTCACACTCAGTGCCAGTCAGTGTCTGTACTCACTGAGCCGCTCCTTCTCCCAGGCTCCCCTGCTTCACACTCAGTGCCAGTCAGTGTCTTTCCTCACTGAGCCGCTCCTTCTCCCAGGTTCCCCTGCCTCACACTCAGTGCCAGTCAGTGTCTTTACTCACTGAGCCGCTCCTTCTCCCAGGTTCCCCTGCTTCACACTCAGTGCCAGTCAGTGTCTGTACTCACTGAGCCGCTCCTTCTCCCAGGCTCCCCTGCTTCACACTCAGTGCCAGTCAGTGTCTTTACTCACTGAGCCGCTCCTTCTCCCAGGCTCCCCTGCCTCACACTCAGTGCCAGTCAGTGTCTTTACTCACTGAGCCGCTCCTTCTCCCAGGTTCCCTTGCTTCACACTCAGTGCCAGTCAGTGTCTTTACTCACTGAGCCGCTCCTTCTCCCAGGCTCCCCTGCTTCACACTCAGTGCCAGTCGGTGTCTTTACTCACTGAGCCGCTCCTTCTCCCAGGCTCCCCTGCTTCACACTCAGTGCCAGTCAGTGTCTTTCCTCACTGAGCCGCTCCTTCTCCCAGGTTCCCCTGCCTCACACTCAGTGCCAGTCAGTGTCTTTACTCACTGAGCCGCTCCATATATGCATCAACACAACAAACATTGGAGACCTTATTGGCCTCACCGAAGCCCACCATAGATCCCGGGAGTGCAACCACAGACTCGCCCCTGGGTCTGACACATTCCCAACATCCACTTCAAAACCCACCGGGCCAGAACTTGTCTCCACCAGAACAGACCCTTTTTCCATTCAGGAAGCTGCACAGACCCCAGGCATATGTACTGGCAACAGTATAGGAGCTCTCCGCTCGCTCTCCAGAAGGGCAAGCAAATCACTGGCTCCAAAAACCCCAAGCAGTGACCAAATTACAGAGGACACAACCCCACCAGAGACCTCCTCTCCTATAGCTGACAACCACTGTTGAGGAATGCATACAGAGAGGTGGGATGGGGCCACCTGACAACCCCATGGGACACACTAAAAACCCTTGGTTACATAATATCCATGGGGCTACTAAGGGCCTCACTCCCTCTTAGCTCCCCTTGGGTTCAACTGTTACCAAGGGGACTAATTATTTGTGTGAGGAAGCACTCGTATGTCCCAGAGTCCTCCCCTTACCACCAGCCAGCACCAGCTGGGCTGTCAGCCTGCTCCGCCCCCCACCCCTACGAGCTGTCACGATTGTGCTCGCCACAAACCTGGGTCGGACCGCGTGGCTGAGGTAGGGTTGTAAAAGCACCGACCTTAGACCGCGCAGGCTGATCCGGATTGCGCAGTTCGTAGTCGTACGTAGCAGGATCAGGATAATAGAAGACAGCATCGTCATTGTACAAGCCCAGGTCAGGACAGGAGACATCAGGATAAACGTTGTTCAAGCAGGAGTTCGGCAACATGTAGTCAGGAGAGCCCTGCTTCAGCTTAGGAGCGCGGGGTTGGCCTCTGCGCGTGCGGCGACCATGGCCCATGGTACTGGTCACAGGAGATGGTAAGCAGACCAGAATAGCACACCGCCTAGCTGCACGGGTAAACCAGTGCTTCAGCGCAAGAGTCCAGAGAGGGCTGGGGAATCCTCCGTTACAGCGCAGGAATCAGGACACGGCCTCTATATTAGGGAAAGAGCTGCAGGCCCCAGGAACCAGGAAGCTGAAGAACACAGGGGAAACCTCCGCTTCAGTGCAGGAAACCAGGAGGCTGAAGACGCAGGGGATACCTTCGCTTCAGCACAGGAGAACAGGAAGCTGAAGAACGCAGGGGAAACCTCCACTTCAGCACACAAGAAAGGAAGCTGAAGGACGCAGGGGAAACCTCCGCTTCAGCACAGGAGAACAAGCGGGAGCTTGTGGCAGAACAGTGGTGATATCCGGAAAGGACTATGCTCGGCGGGGAGCATTGTGGGAAAGCAGTACTTAAAGGCCAGCGGGCCAATCCCCAGAGGGGGGTGTGAAGGTACTGCTCCAATGAGTGAATACAAGGCTGGATTGCAGTGATAGGTTGCACAGCTGCAGTAGATACCAGAGGGAGTGTGCGGCAGTATTGCTTTGGTGAGTGAATCCAGGCTGCAGTAAATAACAGGAGAAGTGTTCCAGGACTGCACAGGCCTGCAAGGTAAGGCAAACCATAAACCGCGGAGCGGATTCCTTACAGTACCCCCCCCCCCCCCCTTCACGCGAGACCTCCGGGCGAACAAAACCACCCATAGAGTTGGGGGACCAGGAATTGTTCCTGAACCGTCTAGGATTGAGGGTATAGTCATGGTCCAGAGACTCGTGGTTACTCCTTAGTGTACCCCCACCCCCCGGTGAGAACTGCGGCCAGACAGGACCATCCATGGGTCTCGGGGACATCGAGTTGTTCCTAAAGTTTTTTAGGTGGAAAGGGGATCCGTAAACGAGCAGTTCCTTGGTGAGTACTGTTCTAGGATATGAGAGTGGTGGAAGAGACATCATTGGTACGTAGCTCGCCCCGCAAAATGACTTGGAAATCCAGGGCTGTGAAGAACCAGAGGGTTCCAGAGCAGAAACGGCAGAAGAACCCCCACTGGAAGCCCAGTCTTTAATAAAGGAACCGGAATTTAGGATAAGCGGCCCTGATAGTTGATCGAATACGCCAGGAGGAACTTCGGGACAGACAAAGTCTTGGCTGGCCACTGCATGTTGGAAATTGCGATGGACTTTTCCTCCAGAAGTCTCCCAGGTAATGGTTATTGAGGGTATAGGGTGGGTGGAAGCATCTCCCGGTATTGGTATGGAAGGTGACAAGGCAGGCAGTAAACCAGGCATAGAGACCAAAATCTTGGGATACATACAGAGTATTTCCAACTGAGAGGAAATAACAGGGGCAACCGAAAATTCCGAGGGAAAAAACCATGGTTTAGCAGGGGCAGAGAAGCAAACAACAGTGGAGCTCTCAAATACTGGGAAATCCTCAGTGGGCGATAGTATTGTCCGGGAATCAGGAATAGGCCTTGGGATTTTCATATCAGGAGCTTGAGAAAAAGGCAGAGCCAGGGTAGTGGCGGGAGGGAAGCTAACATCAGAAGCTGAAGTCTGTACCTCAGTGACAGGGACCTGAGAGCCAACAAGCAGCAAGTATGAACTATGAAAACTCTTAATGACAGGCACCTTAGGAGTACAAGGAGTATTTTCCGAAACTGCAAGGACCCTTACCACAGGGGTACTTAACCTGACAAAAACATGAATAGGTGTGTTTTCTAGTGTAACATTTCTGATCACAGGACTCCTAACCCAGGGGGGCGCAAACTTTTTTCCCTGCGCCCCCCTGACGGCTGTCCCCTCGCTCCCGCGCCCCCCCCCAACCCCAACTTACCCGCGCTCCGGCGTAATGACGTCACGTTGCCATAGCAACTTGACGTCACATGACCTCGCAGCGTCATTTTGACGCCGCGTTGCCATGGCGACGCCGGGAGGAAGCCGCCGGAGCCACGGGTAAGTATGGTTTACAGAGGCCCTGCAGCTCCCCCGGCACTTAATTTAAGTGCCTTCGGGAAGCGCGCGGGGCCTCTGTAAACCCCGCGCCCCCCGTCGGCAATCTCGCGCCCCCCCTGGGGGTCGCGCCCCACAGATTGCGCACCGCTGTCCTAACCAATAGTGAGGGTGTCTGGGTTTGACTAGTGAAAAAATCAGATGTATTGATAAGTGACTTAGAATCAATTACTGAGGTTCTAGATTTGCTGGACATGTGAGAAAAAAATACCCTTTAAGACAGGAGCTTTAATTTCTTCCCAGAGTAACCCAATGGTTGCTGGGGCATATTTAGACGCAGTACTGAGGAACTGAGTTTCAGCAAAGGCAGGACAGCTAAATAGCTCAGATTTAAACCCCAGGACTTGTATTATAGGCATGATGGTCTCAGACAGTACAAAGGGAGTGACCACAGATATGCTGATCCCTGGAGGATTAGCCTTGACAGAGAAATCAGGGGAACCCCCAGCCAGGATAACCATTGTAGGAAGAGATTCAGAATCTGAAGGAGAATCATTACCTCTCAGAGTCTCAGAACCAGTAAGACACAATTCAGCGAGAGGGGAAACTGTGTGCAGGCTTCTTACTAGTCTATATGAAAAAGCGTCACTTTTGAGAGAAAGCCGTGTGTCAGCAAACATTCCTGGGAACACAACATGAACCCCAGGAGGGACATACAGACTACTGTATGCTTTTAACCCTAAGCTTAGAGAAGAGGAGAACACAGACAGTACACGGGGGTTAAACATAACTGCACTGGTCTCTGAAGTAGGTATTTGGTAAGGAATGTTTGGGAAACCAGAAATGACTGCAGATTCCACAATGTGGGGACTATGCGCTGAAGCAGGGATCACCGCTCCCTGGGCGACAGGCTGGTTCAGTGAAATACCCGGGAGAAGGAACTCTGCGACCAAGCTTAGGGAAAAACCTGGTTCCTGAATACATTTTACAGGAACCAGAACTTTAGCTGAAGTCTCCGGAGGCGAGTCTGCGGAAACTTGAGCTGAAGCAGGGGATTTATAGCAAAGAATTTCTAAGGAATCCGAAAGGTTATGGGAATCCTTCAATGCAACCTCTGCTGTCTGACTTGGGACTCACTCTCTGAGGCTAGAACGAAGGCATTAACTTGGAGGCAGCCAGAGTTTACAGGGGTTAATGCAGACAGTACCTGAGAGTAGAACATAGGAAATCTTCTCTCTGTATTAGGAGAGACAAGGGATCTCTCCTCTGGAGCTAGGGGCGTGACCATGGCTGGCAGAGAAAAGGGAATTATCAAAGGAGACTCAGAGAGCTGCCCCAGAGGGGTTAATACAGAAATTACCCTGGGAACAGAACTTAGGGATTCTTTCTCTGACGGGGAAAGCGCACAGGACTGCCTAGCAGGGGTTAAAGCTGGAAAACCCTCAAGACCTGGAGTGAGAGATTCAGAGTTAGAAATAGGGGAACTAAGGGACTTATTCTCTGATACTGGAACCTTAGTGTTGGTTAGAGAAACATACGTATACTCCAGGGGAGCCTCACAGACCTGATTAGCAGGGGTTAACGTAGACATATCATTAGTGTCAGGGAACCCGGGCATACAATCAGGGCAAGGGACCGTGGCAGTTACTACGTTAGGAAATATTGCTAATGGGTCTGTTTGGTCATCTCCCAGAGAGGGAGATACGTCCCCCGGTTTAGCGACAGGACTGGCAGCAGAGGGGAACTGCCAAACGGCGGCGTAGGCGGCCAGGAGGCGATCCTGTTTTAACAAGCAAATGTCCAATGCCAAGGAAAGTACATGCAGCGTGTCCTGAGCGTGAGCCAACATGACGAAAGGGTCCGATTGTACTACGTGAATGTCCAATGACAAAGCCAGGGCATTGAGAGTCATACGGGCGTAGGCCAGTTTCACAGGATTCACCTTATCCCAGGGAGAAGGGGAATCAGGGGAGAGAACACAAGTGGCAAAATACTGTTTTAAGTCTCTTAGGCAGGAAGCCTTACTAATGAGATCATTACGGCATTTCTTTTGCAAAGGAGTTAAACCATCGAACATACATGGATCCTCCATCAGGGGTAGTATATCGCACAGATACCAGTCTTGATACTGGGACTGGTCTACAGGTCGGGACAGGATTTCAGAAAAAAACGTACCAACCCTCACCTCAGCGGGGTCCGAGTTTGTGGGGCCGAGCATACTGTCACGATTGTGCTCGCCACAAACCTGGGTCGGACCTCGTGGCTGAGGTAGGGTTGTAAACGCACCGACCTTAGACCGCGCAGGCTGATCCGGATTGCGCAGTTCGTAGTCGTACGTAGCAGGATCAGGATAGGAGAAGACAGCATTGTCGTTGTACAAGCCCAGATCAGGACAGGAGACATCAGGATAAACGTTGTTCAAGCAGGAGTTCGGCAACATGTAGTCAGGAGAGCCCTGCTTCAGCTTAGGAGCGCGGGGTTGGCCTCTGCGCGTGCGGCAACCATGGCCCATGGTACTGGTCACAGGAGATGGTAAGCAGACCAGAATAGCACACCGCCTAGCTGCACGGGTAAACCAGTGCTTCAGCGCAAGAGTCCAGAGCGGGCTGGGGAATCCTCCGTTACAGCGCATGAACCAGCCTCTATATTAGGGAAAGAGCAGCAGGCCCAAGGAACCAGCAAGCTGAAGAACACAGGGGAAACCTCTGCTTCAGTGCAGGAAACCAGGAGGCTGAAGACGCAGGGGATACCTTCGCTTCAGTGCAGGAAACCAGGAAGCTGAAGACGCAGGGGATACCTTCGCTTCAGCACAGGAGAACAGGAAGCTGAAGAACGCAGGGGAAACCTCCGCTTCAGCACAGGAGAAAGGAAGCTGAAGGACGCAGGGGAAACCTCCGCTTCAGCACAGGAGAACAAGCGGGAGCTTGTGGCAGAACATTGGTGACATCCGGAAAGGACTATGCTCGGCGGGGAGCATTGTGGGAAAGCAGTACTTAAAGGCCAGCGGGCCAATCCCCGGGGGGGGGGGGTGTGAAGGTACTGCTCCAATGAGTGAATACAAGGCTGGATTGCAGTGATAGGTTGCACAGCTGCAGTAGATACCAGAGGGAGTGTGTGGCAGTATTGCTTTGGTGAGTGAATTCAGGCTGCAGTAAATAACAGGAGAAGTGTTCCAGGACTGCACAGGTCTGCAAGGTAAGGCAAACCGTAAACCGCGGAGCGGATTCCTTACACGAGCAGACACAGAAAACTCCCTGTTAGGACTCTGCTTCTCCGAAGGCCTGTCACACCTGTAAGCTCCACGCCATCTTGACCACATGGTCCACAGGTGGTCTCTGCCGGAGCCCTGCCACTGCTGCCAGAAGCCTCAGTGGCCCTGCTCAGTAAGCTCCCGCTGCAGCCACACGTCTTCATGAGAGCCCCCAGGGGTGAGAACTCTGCATCTCGCCAGCCCCCCGGAGGTAAGGAAAGGGGGTGAAGGCCCGCCCTTGCTGTCATGACACTCTTACGTTTAAAGCTGCAGACTAAGTAATATCTTAAATGTGTGTTTTTTTAAAATAAATCAGTTCTGTACTATGAGGAAATATTTATAGCATTTAAAAAAACTCATAAATAATTTTTTAATGTTTTATAATGTAACAAGCATTTTTTGTTTCTATAGCAACCATGTACTAAGTCACAACCCCATTCCACTTCTGACACACCCCTTTTTGAGCCCTGCCCTCTCTCTAGCAGTACACTAATTGTATCTGGTGACTGCTTGGTCACATGGTCTTCCCCACAGAACTTTGCATCTTTGGTCCTCTTCTGCTGCACCGACAGCCATTTACAGTAGTGAAACCCCGAGCTGAACCTTTGCCGATCGATCACAGGAGAACGGATCGCTCAACAACTTAGCTAATTACTTAGGATTGTATGGATGGACAAATTAAAGGGGGGGGGGGGGAAATAAATAACATTTAAAGAAAAATAAAACTGCAGCTTGGACGGCTGCATTAAGGCTCCGGGCTATTTCCTCATCTACACCTCAACAATAAGGGGAACAAATGTTACCGCATGCTGCTGAAATGATAGATTCAAAGATAAATGATAGCATTATAGTGCCACGAACACGTGGAAACATTTGTGTCTCTGTTTTGCAGGCCTGAGAGATAACCAGGAGTGCTGATTTGCAGTTACAGTAATGGAACCGGACACCGGACTTCTCTTTCACTTTCTATCTGAGTCAGGCCTGGGTTACAGGAAACACTGCTGTGTTCCAGACAAGGCAGCAACTGAGACCCGTTTGTGGGGTTCAGAAGCTCGCTCCGTTAGAAGCTTAGCAGTAAGCAGAGACGAGCAGTGTGAGTTATCAAGGACATGTGTGTAACGTGTCTGTGCTTCTCTCAGTCCCGTCTCTTTTCTGTGTCTCCTATTTCTTATTCAGTCTGTTTATTTTGTGATGTCTTTTCTTTCCCTCCTTTCTAACATTGTTTCCTCTCTCCACCTCTTGTGTATGATTGTGTTTCCTCTCTCTCCACCGCTTGTGTATGATTGTGTTTCCTCTCTCTCCAGCTCTTGTGTATGATTGTGTTGCCTCTCTCCACCTCTTGTGTATGATTGTGTTTCCTCTCTCTCCACCTCTTGTGTATGATTGTGTTGCCTCTCTCCACCTCTTGTGTATGATTGTGTTTCCTCTCTCTCCACCTCTTGGGTATGATTGTGTTTCCCCTCTCCACCTCTTGTGTATGATTGTGTTTCCCCCTCTCCATCTCTTGTGTATGATTGTGTTTCCCCTCTCCACCTCTTGTGTATGATTGTGTTTCCTCTCTCCACCTCTTGTGTATGATTGTGTTTCCATCTCCACCTCTTGTGTATGATTGTGTTTCCTCTCTCCACCTCTTGTGTATGATTGTGTTTCCTCTCTCCACCTCTTGTGTATGATTGTGTTTCCCCTCTCCACCTCTTGTGTATGATTGTGTTTCCTCTCTCCACCTCTTGTGTATGATTGTGTTTCCCCTCTCCACCTCTTGTGTATGATTGTGTTTCCTCTCTCCACCTCTTGTCTGAGTGTGCTTCCCCTCTCCACCTCTTGTGTATAATTGTGCTTCCCCTCTCCACCTCTTGTGTACGATTGTGTTTCCCCCTCTCCACCTCTTGTGTGTGATTGTGTTTCCTCTCTCCACCTCTTGTCTGAGTGTGCTTCCCCTCTCCACCTCTTGTGTGTGAGTGTGTGCGTGTCTGCTGTTAATGTTTGTATCCGTCTGACATTATTATTGTTTGTGACACACACAGTAATTTGCGTGTGTACCTGTGTGATGTTGGAAGAACTGCTTCTGTGTATTTGTGACACTTTTATTACTGAGCGCGTCACAACAGTTACTACATACGTATATATACAGTAGGAGTGTGTAGGTGCAGGATATGTATCACTGTTATTACATTATGCACTTATCAAGGTGATATATCTATTAGTGTGTTACATACTGTGCGTATATATAGTTGTGTGTATGTGCAGGTCTGTGCTTAGATTATTATTAGTATGAGTGTATTAGATACTGTATGTATATTTAGTTGTGTGTGCAGTATGTGCAGGTCTATGCTTAGATTATTACAGTATTAGTACAGTATTAGTGTATTAGATACTGTAGTATTTTAGCATACCAAGCCGTTTTTACTTTCCCATCTAAGCCCCTGAGACTGAAGCCTGGAGATGTTCTCTTCCAGTTGAGATAACAATGGATTTGAGTGGGAAGATGGCAGCCCCAGTCTGCCTCATTGAAAACTCCCCGGAAGGAAAGTTCGTTGTGGGCCCCACAGCCAAGGAGATCCTGTCCAAAATCACACAGCCCGTGGTGGTGGTGGCAATTGTCGGCTTGTATCGCACGGGAAAATCCTACCTCATGAACAAGCTGGCTGGAGTGAATAAAGGTAAGGGGATGTCAAGATCATTCCAGGTACGCAGTGCCTATCTGGCTGAAGGTATCTATACATCTTATCTGTATGTTCTACATCCACAGGGTTTGAGCTTGGTGCCACCATCCAATCCCACACAAAAGGCATCTGGATGTGGTGTGTCCCACACCCCGTTAAAAAAGACCATACACTGGTGCTGTTGGACACGGAGGGCCTGGGAGACGTGGAAAAGGTGAGGCAGTAATGGAAGGGATGCAGAGACCTTCTGTATGGCAGAAATAGTTTGTTTGTCTTTCTTTGTGTCTTTATCTTTCCTCATGCCACATAATAACACAATTACACAGAAACAGAAGGAATCCCCAAACCACCGAGTCTGTTTCTAATATTAAAATGTAACACATCCAGCTTGGATTTAATATTACCCATTCGGTCTGTTCCCTGAAATGACGGACATAAATATGGAAGGACAAATGTCCACCCAGTCCCTTCTTCCCACTTCACTGTGTCTTTTCCAGTAGATACAGAAGGGGGAGGTGGGGAGGGGGGAGCTGATGATCGCTGCACTAATAGATATGGGGTAATAGATACAGAAGGGGGAGGTGGTGAGGGGGGGGAGCTGATGATCGCTGCACTAATAGATATGGGGTAATAGATAAGTACTGTAACCCCAATGATAAGTGGTGGGTGTAAAAACTATGAGCTGGGAGGGAATAGACACAACAACGCGGGGAGCACAAAGCTGTGCAGTGCAAACAATTCACTGTGTTTGCACACCACCGTAGTAAAACAAAACCTTTATTAATGTGTAATTAAACAGATGTCACTGCTGTATTGTGGGTATAAACCGTAATTAAAAAGGGAAGTAGTGGGACAAGGGGGCTAAGGAGCTGACCTAAATCTCAGGGGGATCAAGGCAGGTGCATGAATTACACCAATGGGTCACATGAGATATATTTACCTTAATAGGGTGTGGGCGTCCCACCCAGAGTATATATATATAGGTGACGGTAAGGAAACAGGCTAACATGGACTCCAAACACCAAGAGCATAGGTGTCAACCAAGGAGTAAATAGCTGTATGGTAAAGTTCCTAGTGGCTCGGCATATGTATATGCATAGGTACTGTATGCCATCAAGTAGGGGCTAATGTGGCATTATATACCCTAATGTATAGGTATGCCATCAAGTAGGGGCTAATGTGTATTTGTACACCCTAATGCATAGGTATGCCATCACGTAGGGGCTAATGTGGCATTATACACTCTAATGCATAGGTATGCATTCACGTAAGGGCTAATGTGGCATTATACACTCTAATGTAGTGTGGTGCTGGAAACATGCTGCTAACAGCGCAGGCGTGTCACATCAGAAGAGGGGACAGTGCAGGACAGTGCAGGACAGTGCAGTGCCGTAGGGTGCAGCCACAGAGGCAAGTTCCCTGTTGATGGGATTATCTGGCGGGGCTGGAAAGGTGCCACTCAGTAATGACTCGTTACAATGTAGCGGGCAGGTGAGCAGCGCTGCGGTGGCAGTGCGCAGGGCGGAGGATAACAGGATAATATGTATCACAGGAGTTATCTCCCCGCAGTGTAGTGGGTACTGTAAGTGGAGCAGCCTCTGCAGGGCAACCATGTCACAGGGTAATTGGTATCATTAAATCGGTAGTGTTTGTATCAGGACTGTCCTACTATGGGTGCTGGAGGCAGAGCCGGCTGCTCAGGGAAGCCGGCAGCGGTGGCACAGTATGTACTTATAATGCACATTGGATGTAGGCGATGATGCTGGGTACAATGTATCAGACCGGTGAGCTAGCCGCAATAAAGCAGGACCGTTACGCAGCCCAAATCCCTATTAAGGTAAATATATCTCATGTGACTCATTAGTGTAATTCATGCACCTACCTTGATCCCTCGGAGATTTGTCCGGTCCCTGGCCACCTGGCCACCTGTCCCACCGCTTCCCTTTGTAATTACTGTTAATTCCCACAGTGATACATGTATTATTGAAATGAATAAAGGTTATGTTTTACTAAGGTGGTGCGCAAACAGAGGGATCTCTCTGGCGATGCGCCTCTCTTTGCGCTCTCCGCGTTGTTCTGTCGTCTCCAATGCCTGAGAGCGTACAGGATGCAGAGAATATCACAAGAATAACACCTTTTTCACATGTACCTAGGGGGACACAAAAAATGATACCATGATCTTCTGTCTTGCTGTATTGCTGAGCAGTGCGCTGGTGTATAACAGCAAAGGGACTATTGATAACGATGCAATACAGAAGTTACAGTATCCTTTACTGAGGCGCATAAAAAAGAACACACATATTTTTGAGGTCTAATACAAAAAGAATAAAATATATGTGATTAACAAAGCATTGCACTATTCCATTTAAATGTAAATGAATACTGCACAGAAGGAAATTGTGGTACGAATTACAAGCCATTACAGCACACCTGAAGTGTAGTACTGTATATTGCGTTAATTCGCTTTAAGAGTCATTTCCCCCTCAGTGGACAGGTCTTCCTTCCTTAATAAGCGCCTCTAGCTATGTGAAGGAATTGTCCGACCGAATCAAGGTGAAATCCTCAGATAACGAGGACGATGAGGCAGAGTTTTCTAGACACTTCCCAATCTTCATCTGGACAGTGCGAGACTTCAGTCTCCGCCTGGAACTGGAGGGACTTCCAGTCACAGAAGACGAGTATCTGGAGAATGCTCTGAAGCTGCAGAAACGTATGTAGCCAGGGTTGCCACCTTTTCCTGAAGGCCGACCCGGAGGGGGAAACAAATCCCTTACCTTGTGTGGCGTGGTGGTGCGGCGGCGTCTCCCGGCGTCCTGGTGCAATTTCCCCCTCCAACTGCAGTGAAGATGGCCGCGCAGTATCAAATGATGCCGTTTTGCCATGGCTACCGGACGCTAGGTGACGTTGGGATGCTACGCGGCATCATGGCGTCACGTAGCGCCCGGTTGCCATGGTAACGATGCGCAGCCATCTTCACTGCATTTGGAGGGGGAAATTGCAGGAGAATAGTGGAGGGTGCCGTAGACGCCACCGCATGCCGCCGCCACCCGGAGATTGAGGACGGCAACCCATAGCCCGGAGGTAAGTTCCCGAAACCCGGAGTCTCGGGTCAGACCCGGAGATGTGGCAACCCTGTTAATGTAACAAGAGAACAAATATGCAGGAACAGGTATCATTCTTCATTAAACATGTTAATATGACTATGTAGTAAAGATATACAGGGTTCGGCCCCATATTCTCCTGCACTTAGGACGGTAGAAAGGGGAGGGGGAGAATGGAAGAGGGAGGACGGACAAAAAATGGGGGGGAGGGGAAATGAAGAAAGAGATAGAGTATGGAAGGGAAAAAAACTAACAGATTAAGGAGGGAAAAAAGTTTAATTCAGTTTCTTCTTCTATCTTAAAAAGCTGAGACGAGCCTCAGAGCCCAGAACTTCAACTTTCCCAGGAAGTGTCTCCACATGTATTTCGGAATTCGGAAATGCTTTGTGTTCGATCGCCCGGTGGCTGACAACGAAATTCTCCAGAAGGTCGAGGAGGAACCTGAGGAGAATCTCAGTCCGGCATTTGTGGCTCAGTCTAAGAAGTTCTGTGATTACATCTTCAATAACGCCGAAGCGAAATATTTGAATGGAATACACAGAGTTACTGGGACCAGTGAGTTTCACACCTCGTCTTCTAACTTGTACTGCAACGTTATGTAACTGTAACAGAAGTGACCGATGACCATTCAGCCTGCCCCACCATTACAGGGTGGCATACTGATACTGTACAAAGACCAGACTGCCCCACCATTACAGGGTGACATACTGATACTGTACAAAGACCAGACTGCCCCACCATTACAGGGTGACATACTGATACAGTACAAAGACTATTCAGACTGCCCCACCATTACAGGGTGGCATACTGATACTGTACAAAGACCAGACTGCCCCACCATTACAGGGCGACATACTGATACTGTACAAAGACCAGACTGCCCCACCATTACAGGGTGACATACTGATACAGTACAAAGACCATTCAGGCTGCCCCACCATTACAGGGCGACATACTGATACTGTACAAAGACCAGACTGCCCCACCATTACAGGGCGACATACTGATACTGTACAAAGACCAGACTGCCCCACCATTACAGGGTGACATACTGATACAGTACAAAGACCATTCAGACTGCCCCACCATTACAGGGCGACATACTGATACTGTACAAAGACCAGACTGCCCCACCATTACAGGGCGACATACTGATACAGTACAAAGACCAGACTGCTCCACTATTACAGGGTGACATACTGATACTGTACAAAGACCAGACTGCCCCACCATTACAGGGTGACATACTGATACAGTACAAAGACCATTCAGGCTGCCCCACCATTACAGGGCGACATACTGATACTGTACAAAGACCAGACTGCCCCACCATTACAGGGCGACATACTGATACTTTACAAAGACCAGACTGCCCCACCATTACAGGGTGACATACTGATACAGTACAAAGACCATTCAGACTGCCCCACCATTACAGGGCGACATACTGATACTGTACAAAGACCAGACTGCCCCACCATTACAGGGCGACATACTGATACAGTACAAAGACCAGACTGCTCCACTATTACAGGGTGACATACTGATACTGTACAAAGACCAGACTGCCCCACCATTACAGGGTGACATACTGATACTGTACAAAGACCATTCAGGCTGCCCCACCATTACAGGGCGACATACTGATACTGTACAAAGACCATTCAGGCTGCCCCACCATTACAGGGTGACATACTGATACAGTACAAAGACCAGACTGCCCCACCATTACAGGGTGACATACTGATACTGTACAAAGACCAGACTGCCCCACCATTACAGGGTGACATACTGATACAGTACAAAGACCAGACTGCCCCACCATTACAGGGTGACATACAGATACTGTACAAAGACCAGACTGCCCCACCATTACAGGGCGACATACTGATACAGTACAAAGACCAGCCTGCCCCACCATTACAGGGCGACATACTGATACTGTACAAAGACCAGACTGCCCCACCATTACAGGGCGACATACTGATACAGTACAAAAACCATTCAGACTGCCCCACCATTACAGGGCGACATACTGATACTGTACAAAGACCAGACTGCCCCACCATTACAGGGTGACATACTGATACAGTACAAAGACCAGACTGCCCCACCATTACAGGGTGACATACGGATACTGTACAAAGACCATTCAGCCTGCCCCACCATTACAGGGTGACATACTGATACTGTACAAAGACCATTCAGCCTGCCCCACCATTACAGGGCGACATACTGATACTGTACAAAAACCAGACTGCCCCACCATTACAGGGCGACATACTGATACTGTACAAAAACCAGACTGCCCCACCATTACAGGGTGGCATACTGATACTGTACAAAGACCAGACTGCCCCACCATTACAGGGCGACATACTGATATAGTACAAAGACCATCCAGACTGCCCCACCATTACAGGGCGACATACTGATACAGTACAAAGACCAGACTGCCCCACCATTACAGGGCGACATACTGATACTGTACAAAAACCAGACTGCCCCACCATTACAGGGCGACATACTGATACTGTACAAAGACCAGACTGCCCCACCATTACAGGGCGACATACTGATACAGTACAAAGACCATTCAGACTGCCCCACCATTACAGGGCGACATACTGATACTGTACAAAAACCAGACTGCCCCACCATTACAGGGTGACATACTGATACTGTACAAAAACCAGACTGCCCCACCATTACAGGGCGACATACTGATACAGTACAAAGACCAGACTGCCCCACCATTACAGGGTGACATACTGATACTGTACAAAGACCAGACTGCCCCACCATTACAGGGTGACATACTGATACTGTACAAAGATCAGACTGCCCCACCATTACAGGGCGACATACTGATACTGTACAAAGACCAACCAGACTGCCCCACCATTACAGGGTGACATACTGATACTGTACAAAGACCATTCAGACTGCCCCACCATTACAGGGTGACATACTGATACTGTACAAAGACCATCCAGACTGCCCCACCATTACAGGGTGACATACTGATACAGTACAAAGACCAGACTGCCCCACCATTACAGGGTGACATACTGATACAGTACAAAGACCAGACTGCCCCACCATTACAGGGTGACATACTGATACTGTACAAAGACCAGACTGCCCCACCATTACAGGGCGACATACTGATACTGTACACTGACCAGACTGCCCCACCATTACAGGGTGACATACTGATACTGTACAAAGACCAGACTGCCCCACCATTACAGGGTGACATACTGATACTGTACAAAGACCAGACTGCCCCACCATTACAGGGCGACATACTGATACTGTACAAACAGACTGCCCCACCATTACAGGGTGACATACTGATACTGTACAAAGACCAGACTGCCCCACCATTACAGGGTGACATACTGATACTGTACAAAGACCAGACTGCCCCACCATTACAGGGTGACATACTGATACTGTACAAAGACCAGACTGCCCCACCATTACAGGGCGACATACTGATACTGTACAAAGACCATTCAGGCTGCCCCACCATTACAGGGTGACATTCTGATACTGTACAAAAACCAGACTGCCCCACCATTACAGGGCGACATACTGATACTGTACAAAGACCAGACTGCCCCACCATTACAGGGCGACATACTGATACTGTACAAACAGACTGCCCCACCATTACAGGGCGACATACTGATACTGTACAAACAGACTGCCCCACCATTACAGGGTGACATACTGATACAGTACAAAAACCAGACTGCCCCACCATTACAGGGTGACATACTGATACAGTACAAAGACCAGACTGCCCCACCATTACAGGGCGACATACTGATACAGTACAAAGACCAGACTGCCCCACCATTACAGGGCGACATACTGATACTGTACAAAAACCAGACTGCCCCACCATTACAGGGCGACATACTGATACTGTACAAAGACCAGACTGCCCCACCATTACAGGGTGACATACTGATACTGTACAAAGACCATCCAGACTACCCCACCATTACAGGGCGACATACTGATACTGTACAAAGACCAGACTGCCCCACCATTACAGGGCGACATACTGATACTGTACAAAGACCAGACTGCCCCACCATTACAGGGTGACATACTGATACAGTACAAAGACCAGACTGCCCCACCATTACAGGGTGACATACTGATACAGTACAAAGACCAGACTGCCCCACCATTACAGGGCGACATACTGATACTGTACAAAGACCAGCCTGCCCCACCATTACAGGGTGACATACTGATACTGTACAAAGACCAGACTGCCCCACCATTACAGGGCGACATACTGATACAGTACAAAGACCAGACTGCCCCACCATTACAGGGTGACATACTGATACTGTACAAAGACCAGACTGCCCCACCATTACAGGGCGACATACTGATACAGTACAAAGACCAGACTGCCCCACCATTACAGGGCGACATACTGATACTGTACAAAGACCATTCAGCCTGCCCCACCATTACAGGGTGACATACTGATACAGTACAAAGACCAGACTGCCCCACCATTACAGGGTGACATACTGATACTGTACAAAGACCAGACTGCCCCACCATTACAGGGTGACATAATGATACTGTACAAAGACCAGACTGCCCCACCATTACAGGGTGACATACTGATACTGTACAAAGACCAGACTGCCCCATCATTACAGGGCGACATACTGATACTGTACAAAGACCAGACTGCCCCACCATTACAGGGCGACATACTGATACAGTACAAAGACCATCCAGACTGCCCCACCATTACAGGGCGACATACTGATACTGTACATAAACCATTCAGACTGCCCCACCATTACAGGGCGACATACTGATACAGTACAAAGACTATCCAGACTGCCCCACCATTACAGGGCGACATACTGATACTGTACAAAGACCATCCAGACTGCCCCACCATTACAGGGCGACATACTGATACTGTACAAAGACCATCCAGACTGCCCCACCATTACAGGGCGACATACTGATACAGTACAAAGACTATCCAGACTGCCCCACCATTACAGGGCGACATACTGATACAGTACAAAGACCATCCAGACTGCCCCACCATTACAGGGCGACATACTGATACTGTACATAAACCATTCAGACTGCCCCACCATTACAGGGCGACATACTGATACAGTACAAAGACTATCCAGACTGCCCCACCATTACAGGGCGACATACTGATACTGTACAAAGACCATCCAGACTGCCCCACCATTACAGGGCGACATACTGATACTGTACAAGGACCATTCAGGCTGCCCCACCATTACAGGGCGACATACTGATACTGTACAAAGACCAGACTGCCCCACCATTACAGGGCGACATACTGATACTGTACAAAGACCAGACTGCCCCACCATTACAGGGCGACATACTGATACTGTACAAAGACCAGACTGCCCCACCATTACAGGGCGACATACTGATACAGTACAAAGACCAGACTGCCCCACCATTACAGGGCGACATACTGATACTGTACAAAGACCAGACTGCCCCACCATTACAGGGTGACATACTGATACAGTACAAAGACCAGACTGCCCCACCATTACAGGGTGACATACTGATACTGTACAAAGACCAGACTGCCCCACCATTACAGGGTGACATACTGATACAGTACAAAGACCAGCCTGCCCCACCATTACAGGGTGACATACTGATACTGTACAAAGATCAGCCTGCCCCACCATTACAGGGCGACATACTGATACTGTACAAAGACCAGACTGCCCCACCATTACAGGGCGACATACTGATACTGTACAAAGACCAGACTGCCCCACCATTAGAGGGTGACATACTGATATAGTACAAAGACCAGACTGCCCCACCATTACAGGGTGACATACGGATACTGTACAAAGACCATTCAGCCTGCCCCACCATTACAGGGTGACATACTGATACTGTACAAAGACCAGACTGCCCCACCATTACAGGGTGACATACTGATACTGTACAAAGACCAGACTGCCCCACCATTACAGGGCGACATACTGATACAGTACAAAGACCAGACTGCCCCACCATTACAGGGTGACATACTGATACAGTACAAAGACCAGACTGCCCCACCATTACAGGGTGACATACTGATACAGTACAAAGACCAGACTGCCCCACCATTACAGGGTGACATACGGATACTGTACAAAGACCATTCAGCCTGCCCCACCATTACAGGGTGACATACTGATACTGTACAAAGACCAGACTGCCCCACCATTACAGGGTGACATACTGATACAGTACAAAGACCATTCAGACTGCCCCACCATTACAGGGTGACATACTGATACAGTACAAAGACCAGACTGCCCCACCATTACAGGGTGACATACTGATACTGTACAAAGACCAGACTGCCCCACCATTACAGGGTGACATACTGATACTGTACAAAGACCAGACTGCCCCACAATTACAGGGTGACATACAGATACTGTACAAAGACCAGACTGCCCCACCATTACAGGGCGACATACTGATACTGTACAAAGACCAGACTGCCCCACCATTAGAGGGTGACATACTGATATAGTACAAAGACCAGACTGCCCCACCATTACAGGGTGACATACTGATACAGTACAAAGACCAGACTTCCCCACCATTACAGGGTGACATACTGATACTGTACAAAGACCAGACTGCCCCACCATTACAGGGTGACATACTGATACTGTACAAAGACCAAAGCACATCATTTTTGAAGCTCACATCGCAAGCTGGTAGGGTGGCACTGACATTGGAGGTAACCGTGGCTTATTATTTGGGCCCTTCCCACCATACACGAACATAGACGCACGGAAACTGGCAGAGAGGTACAACCTATTGAATTTGCTCTTTTCTTCTGCACATGGGTCTATTTGTCCACTAATTTACAATTGCAAAGAGACTTAAATATATCAAGACAGAAGGGACCCATGGCCAAATTTTAATAGACATTCTGGCACTTGATATGTAACCCCCCAAATTTGTCCCCCATCATATATTTTTCTACATTGAGTGTAATATATTTCCCCTAGAGGCTTTCAAACCTTCTTTGTTCCATTTTAGTCCTAGGCGGCCTTACAGAAACTTACATCAAAACCATAAGCAGCGGGGAGATCACCTGCATGGAGAACGCAGTCCTGTCTCTGTCTGAGAGTGAGAACAAGGCAGCAGTTCAGGAAGCCTCTAAGCACTATGAGAAGGAGATGAGGGAGAGAGCTGTGTTTCCAACCGAGACCATGAAGCAGTTTATGGATCTGAGTGGAGAGTGTGAGAAGGAAGCCCTTCAGATCTTCATGAGCAGGTCCTTCAAAGATAAGGACCATCAGTTCCAGACAGAACTCATGGTAAGCCCTGCACTCTCCAAAGTTCCTATCAGAGTTGGAGGTAACAGTGCGGCTTTAATGCATGACATGTGACCTGCTGATCGTTGAACAATTTGAGGAGAGAGGAGCAGAGTGAAAGGAAATTGTGTCTTTTAGTGAGTGGCCTTCAATTAGAGATTGCTGTGTGTGTAACACTGAGAATAGTAGGATGTGAGAGATTATACAGGGGGTGTTCATTTTTAAATAATAGCGGCACAGGATAAGCTACAACTCTGACTCTTATAATTTCTCTTAATCAGGGGATTGTACAGAAGGAAAAACGTGAGTTTTCCAGGCAGAATGAGGCAGCTTCCCAAAAGTATTGTCAGTCTCTGATAAAGAAGCACTCAGAGGACCTGGAGAAAGCGGTGTCTGACGCATCATACAGCGTTCCTGGGGGGCACCAGAAATTCAAGGCGGTGATGACACAAATTGTAGAAAAATACAATAAGGAACCTGGAAAGGGCATTCAGGTAAAACTGTCTGCTGGTCTTCATCCCTAGATATAGACTGTCTTGAAAAACCTATGGATCTTTAATATAGTCTACTACTCCCTTATATACTCTGACATAGGCTCCTTTTCCTCCAAGACAATGGCTGATACCCCTTTTCTTCTGTTATGAAAATCTTCTGATCTTTCTACATCATCTTCTCTGAAACTTGTACATCTTCCAGGCTGAAGAAGTTCTTCAGGAATTCCTAAAATCCAAGGAGACCATAGGTATCACCATCCTGAGGAGTGATGAAGCCCTAACTGAGAAGGAGAAAGAGATGGAAGGTGCACAATCATCTGTCACTGCACAATGCACTCCTATTATCTCCCATTTCCCCAACGATATGTCATACTCCACTCGTTCTACATGGCACATAGCTACTATACATCTCCTCTAACTCTAGCTAGAACCTATACATGACAATCGTTCACTGTTTATATTTTTCACTGTAAGATACAGAGTTATCTCACAAGTTGCTTTTCTTACAGTAGAAGACTATCTTAGCGGCCAGAATTGACTCACATTGAGCTGTCTGGTCTTCAATATCTAAAGCTTACTGTATTTCTTTATTTCTCTCATCTACTTTCATTCTCTCTCTCACTGACTGTCAGAGGTGAAAGCAGAGGCAGAAGCCAGAGAGATGGAGAAGCTCGTGTCCGAAGAGAAAGCGGCTCAGGAGAAGCAGGTGATGGAGGATCACAAGAGGACCTTTGAGGAGAACATGAAACAGTTGCATAATAAGATGGAGATGGAGAGACGGAAGATGCAGGATGACATGGACCGTATAATGTTCGAAAAGAGGAGGGTGAGTACTCCTTTCTGTGGACTTTCTCACTGTAGTGTGATAAGATGCGCGATATAATAATTAATGACATCAAACGTGGAAATGCAATTACTTAATATTAGTATTGAATAAATGATGCCTTCTGCCATTTATAGTGGCTGACCAATTAGTGCCAGTATTACTCTTTAATCACTGCACAATTTAACCAGCACACTCTGATACAAGTTTGTATACAGTGATTTTATATATATAACACTGATATACACAAAAGCACTGATTAATCTATACACAGGGCTGCCGAGAATATTCAAAGGAGCCAGGATTCTCTGTGCAAGTATCTGTGAACCTTTGAGATGTTGAGCAGGGGAGGGCGGGGGAAAGAGCATGACAACCATGTGCCCATTCTTCAATGGGGCCCTCTTGGCAGCTCTGCATGCAGGTGTTAATTACAGGTCTTTAACAGGGCCTATATAGGTTAGGAGCATTGCTTCTGTACCTGTAATTAATGTTTATTTATATGCATAATGTCCTAGTCTCCCTCTCTTTTTGCCTCGTTCACTATTGAACTCTAACTCGCTGCCCATATCACCAATGCTTCTTGTGGTTTTCTCAGGAACAGCAGCACTATTTGCGGGAGGGATTTCCTGACCAGGCCAACATGTACAAAGCTCAGATTGATGGTCTGCAGAAGGAGAAAGGTGACATGGATGACCCCGCCTGGTATACCCCCATAGTGGAGAGCTTCAAGAGTGTTGTGAAGACAATCCTTCCTGATGTGTTTGCTGTGGGCGGAGATATTCTAAAAAAAGGAATACAGAATTATAAAGTTAACCTATAAAGCGAGGCGACAGCCACCCCCAGTGAGCCAACAGGTAAAGACTAAATTGTCCCTGTTCTTCTTCAACTCCAATCCATTCAATTCATAGCCAAAGTGTCAAGTGCAGGGTCATGTGTCGGATCTTCTCAATGTCTATATTGCTTACAAACCACCGCCATAAAATAGTTCTGCGTGGAGGACCTGATTGATTAACCCAATTTGGTCAATGTGTTTGATTTTACTTATCTCTGCTGCGCTTTGGAAATAGTGGTGTTAGTGAATAAGTTTGACTTTTTCTTACCAATTGGGGGTCTGATGAATGGCACCATGTGTACCCACTTGTGATCACTCCCTCAGAACAATGTCACGTGGGAGTTTGGTGAAAACACAATGGTAGTGTTATCGCCAATGCTGATTCACAGGGGTGCGGCTGTGAGACCCCCTGTATCCCTTTGATCCCCCCAGCTATTATTGATTACGCGGCCTTTTTCCTGTTAACCACATATTTTCTCTACACTAGCAGGCACAGATCACAGTTTCCTGTTCGTTGGTATAGGATTCTGCTGTTTTTCTTCAAATATGCCAAACACATTTGTTTCAATATAACGGTTTCGCAACTCAATAAAAATAAAGCTATTTGGTATTAAACGTTTTGCTGTTTTCTTTTAGTTTTTCGTCTTCCGTGCTCTCTCTATGTAATAAGCTGCGTTTAGCCATGTGTGATGGAAAATACTCACCTGATAAAACAACATCACGAGGACCAAATAGGATTACCTACAGCTCTCCGTCCTCTATACCAGGGGGGGGGGGATCAAGCCCAGGACTCAAGACCCCCCAGCAGGTCAGGAATTAAGGATACCCCTGCTTCAGCATAGGTGGCTCCATCAGTTACTCAGTCACTGAGCCACCTGTGCAGAAGCAAGGATATCCTGAAAGCCTGACCTGTTGGGGCTCTTGAGGACTGGACGCCTGGTCTATAAATGGGTTCCCACCCCAACATTAATGAAACTATCCTCTAAAATCATGAAACACTTGGGGTGAGGGAGCACGGGGGGTTATTAGTACAAGATTATTACACATTGGGTCTTCTGTCCATTTAACATATGAAGTCCATGCTGGGTGCGGGATGCTGGAGAGTGTTCATATCAAGACGTTAATCTGCAGACTTTGGGCCTCAGGCAGAGAGCAGCGCTATTTAGAATTGGAGAGGGGAAAATGTTTTCGCTTTATTGGAGACATTTTTTCTCCATATGCAGAAAGGGCATAAAACTGCATTTACAATCCTTTCTGCATATGGAGAGTTTCAAACAGCGCTATGCGCGCTATGAGCGCTGTTGAAACTAGTGGGAAAGAAATCGATTTTTTTTTTCCCCTCCCCCGGCCGCCGAGCGCCAGCTGCTTGGTGGAGAGGAAAAAAGTTGAAAATCGCGCCATTTTTTTGCCGCGCACAGCCACTAGATGGTGATAGCTGCTCTCTGCATACGGCCGTTTTCAACACTGGAGAGATTTCTGTTCTCTCCAGCCGCGCGGCGAGTTTCTGAGAAAAAAAAAAAATGGCGCTTTTTTAAAACTCCCCATTATCTGCCTTTCTAAAGGCAGAATTCGCCAATACATGCCGCTTTCCCTGTTAGCGCTGCTCTCTGCATGAGGCCCTTTGTGGCAAGGACACAATCACATACTGCTGTGTATACTTACACAATCATATACTGCTGTGTATACTTACACAGGCACATACTGCTGTGTATACTTACACAATCATATACTGCTGTGTATACTTACACAATCTCATACTGCTGTGTATACTTACACAATCATATACTGCTGTGTATACTTACACAGGCACATACTGCTGTGTATACTTACACAATCATATACTGCTGTGTATACTTACACAATCTCATACTGCTCTGTATACTTACACAGGCATATACTGCTGTGTATACTTACACAATCACATACTGCTGTGTATACTTACACAATCATATACTGCTGTGTATACTTACACAATCACATACTGCTCTGTATACTTACACAGGCACATACTGCTGTGTATACTTACACAGGCACATACTGCTGTGTATACTTACACAATCACATACTGCTGTGTATACTTACACAATCATATACTGCTGTGTATACTTACACAATCACATACTGCTCTGTATACTTACACAGGCACATACTGCTGTGTGTACTTACACAATCACACACTGCTGTGTATACTTACACAATCACATACTGCTCTGTATACTTACACAGGCACATACTGCTGTGTATACTTACACAATCGTATACTGCTGTGTATACTTACACAATCACATACAGCTGTGTATACTTACACAGGCACATACTGCTGTGTATACTTACACAGGCACATACTGCTGTGTATACTTACACAGGCACACACTGCTATGTATACTTACACAGGCACATACTGCTGTGTATACTAACACAATCACATACTGCTGTGTATAGTTACACAGGCACATACTGCTGTGTATAGTTACACATGCACATACTGCTGTGTATACTTACACAAGCACATACTGCTGTGTATAGTTACACAGGCACATACGGCTGTGTATAGTTACACAGGCACACACTGCTGTGTATACTTACACAATCACATACTGCTGTGTATAGTTACACAATCACATACTGCTGTGTATAGTTACACAATCACATACTGCTGTGTATAGTTACACAGGCACATACTGCTGTGTATAGTTACACAGGCACATACTGCTGTGTATAGTTACACAGGCACATACTGCTGTGTATAGTTACACATGCACATACTACTGTGTATACTTACACAGGCACATACTGCTGTGTATACTAACACAGACACATACTGCTGTGTATACTTACACAATCACATACTGCTGTGTATACTTACACAGGCACATACTGCTGTGTATACTTACACAGGCACATACTGCTGTGTATAGTTACACAGGCACATACTGCTGTGTATAGTTACACAGGCACACACTGCTGTGTATACTTACACAGACACATACTGCTGTGTATACTTACACAATCACATACTGCTGTGTATAGTTACACAATCACATACTGCTGTGTATAGTTACACAGGCACACACACTTCCACATAGGACTGTTTATGGTGACTGCCCCTTTGCACCCCTAAGTTTCCCGTATTTAAGCTGTAATCGTGCCTCCTTACTGCGGCTGGTTTTAAAGGCTTTAGGCGCCGCCCCTCCTTTGTAACGCTAACCAAATAACGTCACACCACACAAGGTTGGAAGAAAAGGTCACAGCTTTATTTTAACACCCGCTGTTAAAATCACCCAGCCTGCCCGCCAGCCAAGCAGGATCCATGCGAAATGGGGGGGGGAGATCCCTGCCGACAGCCAGCAAACGGCCCGCTCCCTCCCCCCGCCCGTATCATGTGCATGGGGGGGAGATCCCTGCCGACAGCCAGCAATTGGCCCGCTCCCTCCCCCCGCCCAAAAGCACTGTAAAATGGGAGGGGGAGATCCTCATTCAGCCGATGTTGGGCTGCTTCCCTCCCCCTCCCGCCCCTAGGGTCAGCTTAGGCCCAGCCCTAAAGCTGGCGCCCAGCCTTTTACCAGCGTTGATTGGGCATAGGCCGGCCCGGCCCTCCAGCCGGCGCCTCCAGCCTGCCGCGCTGTTCTAGGGGCTCCAGCTGACAGGCGGACCCTAAAGTCCTCGCCCGTTCTCCGTCTCCTGAGCTTGGCTGGCGCGGCAGCTCTGCCACCCGGAGGCCCCTCTGCCGGGCACTGGCTACCCTGGGGCCGACACGCCCACCCAAAGCTGCGACCTCTGACCTCAATTCCTCCCGCAAACTCCCCTTGATGTTATGTAGGAACACCTCCAAACCCTTTGGCGATAGATGTACACCATCTCCTCGGTGCCAGCTGCCGTCCCTGGCGTCAATCTCTCTGTGCCTAAGGGTTTTACCGCCACAAGAGAGGATGAATTTGCTCATGGCCTTATTTACTTTCTTCCTAGCCTTTTCTTTCCCGATCCATCTCCCCGGCCCCTTCCAAATACGCCTTGGAATAATTTCAGACCAAATAATTACAACCTCCCTCCACAGCGCCTTCAAGCGGGCGCATTCCTGCTGCAAGCCGTAAATTACCTCTAGGGTTTTGGTGCTGGCTAGGTCGTTCCCCCCAAGGTGCAGAACAATAACGTCCGGTTCCACCTTAAATTTTCCCAGCGCCTTGTCCAGGGCCAGTTGCAGATCAGCCAAGCGCATCCCTCTCTTACCAAGCCATCGCAAATTCACCCTCTCTTCCGAAAACCCCAGCTGCTGGCCGCACCGCTAATCCTTCGCCCATTCGTGCGCCCAATGGATGAAGGAATGACCCATGATCCAAACTTCCTGGGTTCTTGCACGGCTACCTACTGAGAGGGAGAAACACGTTAATATTCTCACGTCCGCACGCTGCTGTGCCCTTTGGCCCTGATGTAACCTTTATATGCACTGGACTTCCACCTCCCCAGTTTTTTTATTTGCTCCGACGTACAGCCGTTCTCAGCTGCCGCTGTAGCGGCGCCGATTCTGAAGGAATGAGTACCAAATAAACTAGAATCCATCCCCCCAGCTGCAAGGCACCGCCTAAAAACGCTTTGAAACTGGTACCTTGTGAGCGGCGTCGCGTCCTGATGGACGAGGAAATTGCCCCCTACCTTGGGCCTATGCCTTGCGTAGCGCTTAATCAGCGCCACTGGGCACACTTTTTCATTACGGTTCCTCGTGAGATGAACCCACACTCCCCTTCCCCCTTGGTCGGTTTTAGACCTGTGGATCTTGCACGCTACCGACGTAGTATTAATAATCACGTTTGAGAAAAGCAAACCCACACCCCGGCTTGCTTTAGATGCTGCCACTAGCTCGCCGACCCTGAAGGCGCCAAAGAAAGCCACGGCAAATGCTACTCTGAACAGTTCCCTTCCCGCTGTATTGACACATACCTCTTTTGCTGCCCTCATCCATAACTCAAGCCTGTCCAGTGTTACCGGCTCCCTACCGTCAGTTCTCTTGGCTTCGCCCCTACCCCAGCCTATGAGGATTCTCCTTACTATGAAATCCTTGGTTATGTCCTTGCGGTTATGGAGCTTCAGGAAGAAAGCCAAACCTGCCAACATGGTCCCAACACTGGTCCGTGTCACCCCAGCTGTCTTCTGGGCCTGTAGGAAGCTAATGATCCGTGCGCTGCTACCTCGCTTACCCTCAACTCTGTCCGTTTGCTTGAATGCTAGCCGTGTGTGCCAAGCCCGGAGGTAGGTTTTCCAGGTGCGTGGGGCTAGCGACTTCTGGACCAGGTCCATTAGTCCGATATCCCTATCTGCCAAAGGTGACGTGGGCACGTTAGACCTATGGCCTTTGCCGCTGGCGCTGCTCGCCTAAATGCAGTCCAATTGAACCGCGATAAGGCATCTGCTATCACATTTAATCTCCCCGGGACATGCTTTGCTTTAAAGTTGATGTTGCTGCGCATGCAGAGCAGCACCAGCCTCCGCAACAGCCGGATCACCGGGCTTGATGTTGCGGAGAGGCTGTTTACTGCTCCCACTACCCCAAGGTTGTCGGACCAGAATATGATGTGTTTGTTACTGAGCTCCTTAGCCCAAAGCTCCACCGCCACTATGATGGGAAAAAGCTCCAGGAAGGCGATGTTCTTTGATAAACCCGAGTCTATCCATGCTTGGGGCCATGGTTCTGCGCACCATTCCCCTTTTAGGTAAGCCCCGAAGCCTAGCGACCCCGCCGCGTCTGTGAACAGCTCTAGCTCCTGGTTACTACGGCCCCCTTCTATCCATAGCTTTTTGCCATTAAAGTCCTGGAGGAAAGCTTCCCAGACGCCCAGGTCTGATCTAAGTTCTTTAGTGACCCTGATGCGGTGCAGTGGTCGGGATGCCCCCGCGGTCGACCTCTCTAATCTCCTGCTGAAAATCCTGCCCATGAGTATGACCCTACATGTGAAATTTAGGAGCCCGAGCAGTGCCTGCATCTGTCTTAGTGAAACCTTCCTAGCACCCTTGCATTCCTGAATAAGACCCCTCAGTTTGATAACTTTATCCCTGGGCAACCTAGATTCCCCGGCCACTGAATCGATCTCGATCCCTAGGAATGATAAGGTGCTGACCGGGCCCTCTGTTTTGTCCTCAGCTATGGGTATCCCCATGTTACGCATTAGCCCAGAGCTGCTCTCTAAGAGCCTCTTGCAAAGTGTGGACTCAGGGGGCCCCACGAGGAGGAAATCATCCAAGTAATGTGCTATAGTGTCACACCCCGTACGATTCATTATGCACCAGTGTATAAACGTGCTAAATGCCTCAAAAAAGGCGCAGGAAATGGCGCAGCCCATGGGTAGGCACATGTCCACATAGTAAGCCCCCTCGAACTTGCAACCCATGAGCCTGAAACTATCTGGGTGTAATGGTAGTAGGCGAAATGCTGACTCTATGTCCAGCTTGGCCATAAGGGACCCCCTCCCATAAGTCCTGACTATGGTGATGGCCCTATCAAACGATTGGTATTGGACATGGCACGCCTGCTGATCGATAGCGTCATTGACGGATCTGCCCTTGGGGTAAGATAGGTACTGAATGAGCCTGAATTTGCCGGGTACTTTCTTTGGAACTACCCCTAAGGGGGATATGATTAAATTGTGTATGGGCAGTGAGTGAAATGGCCCTGCCATGCGTCCCAGGCTTATCTCCTTGTTGATTTTTTCACGCACAACGTGCGGGTAAATCGAGGCGGATTTAAGGTTGCGCCTTGCGCGGGTGGTTACCAAATTGGACCCCACTGGAATGACAAAACTCTCCCTAAAACCTCTCTCGAGAAAATCCGCTGTCGCCTGACAAGGGTAGGCCTGGAGCCATGGCAGCATACATTCTAATTTAATTGGCGTTTCCGCCCTTGCCGGGGCCACTATCAGCCTGCTTGCCGGTGGTCTTGGCGTTTCTAAAACATTTGTGCGCTGGGTGGTCGCCGCTGCAGGTTGAACAAACGTGTAGGAACCTACACTCCCCTCCCCTAGAGCAAGAGTTTTTATTGAAGGCCCAGCACTCTGATCTCTTGGGTTTACCCGGTGGTTGATTAGCTGGCCGCCCACCCGGTCCCCTGGCAAAGGGAGCCAATTTCTCCGGTGTAACCCGGCGGATCCATAAGTCCAGGTCCTTAGTGCCAAAATTCAGAACGGGGTTACCGTGCATCTTGTGCCTAAACTCCTCATCGTATTCGTGCCACGCTGCGCCCCCATACGTTTTGCGTGTGTCGTGTATCAGTTCGATGTACTTAAGGACATTCAGGCCCTCCTCTGGGTGCTTCTCCAGCAGGCAGCTGGCTAACACTAGGTAACCCCTTAGCCAGTTGTCCATGGTTTTATGCTTGTTACCGCCCTCATCGCCTGCAGCCTTCGCTTTTTTCTTGGCCTGCAACCCCTCAGTAGAAAGGTCGTATACATCTGTGAATTTCCCTTTTATAATTGCCTTTCTCACCTTGGGTGTAACCCGACTGGAGAGAGAGGTCATAGCGCAGGCGTAAGTGTCCTTACCCTTCATCGCTGCGCTGGCGCTGACGCTACCCTCCTTTGTTTTTGGGGCCTTGCTCTCCTCCGCTGCCTCCTGCGTTGCCCCGCTTGGCCTAGCCTTAAGTGCCCGGTTAATTCCCACTAGCTGTTTCTTTAGGAATATATACATCGGGGTCTTGTGTAGTCGCGTTGCACTCTCTGACTCTGAAATGTCGCTGTCGCTGTCACTATCCGAATCGCTAGTCTCAGTACTAGACATAGGATTCATTTCCTTACCCTGAATCCCGTCGGTCGGGTCAGCATCCTGCGCTGACCCAGAAGTGGAGCTTGTTGACTGGGTGCGGCGTCGATTGTCCTCTTCGCCGTGCGCTGCTGAAGACGGGTAGAGGCCCTGGTCCGACTCCCAGGCGTGAGATGACCACTCATTGGCCGCCGCTTCCTGCTGAAACTGAGAAGACCCAGCCTGCGGTTCCCATGTGGGATCCAGGGGCTGGGTCACATTAAATCCCCCGACCCGACGTGACCCCTGGGTGGGAGGGGCAGGGGCCCCACGATGGCTGGGGCGGTTATACACTGGACCGCCCGCGCCCCTGCCAGCTGGAGGTAAGTAGGTGGGATGGTTGGGCATGGCGTATGGCGGTATGAAGTATGTTGGTGCTTCACGGTAGTAACCCCGCTCACAGTCTGTCCTGTACTGTGAGGGGTAAGGTTGAGGTCGCCCTGAAGGGTGAAATTGAGGTCGCCCTGCAGTACCGCTAGGGGCCTCATGGTGGCGCTGCTGCATTGAAGAGCCAAGGCAAAAGCCTGCCTCTGCAGACCTGCCTGTGACCTCCTGTCCCCTTAAGGAACTCGGGCAGGGAAACCCCCCCCTTAAGGAACTCGGGCAGGGAAACCCCCCCTCCCCCTGCTCATAGGAGCCTGTGGAGTGAGAGGGAAGCAGGGGGAGGGGCCAGGCTGCAGGGGGAGGGGCCAGGCTGCAGGGGGAGGGGCCAGGCTGCAGCCCGCGCAGGGGAAGAGCGCCCCTCCCTCCCCTGCTGCTGCTGCCCATGGGAGGGAGGCGAGTAATGACGCCGAGGAGCACGTGGACCCCGGCCGGAGGGGTAAGTGAGCAGGGGGAGCGGGTCCTGGCAGTCCCCCCGACCGGGTTGAGAAAGGAAGGGGGGGACCTGGCCAGCGTGTGCCCCGGGCGGCGCCTAATATTCCCCGCGATCGGGGTGAGGAGGTTGGGGGAGCTGGATGCGGCCGGGGAGGTGATTGAGCCAGGGGAGCGGGGCCCGACCAGCACGCGCCCTAGCCAGATGGTTCCCGCGGTCGGGTTGGGAGGGCTGGTAGTGGGGGACCTGGCCATCGGGCAGCGCGTTGCCGTCATCGGCAGGGGGGTGAGCGGGCTGGCGACGCGGGGGCTGGCAGAGGAGAGGCCGCACACTATTGAGGGCGGAGCGGCTCTCCCCAGAGATCTGGTCCTCCAGTCCTGAAGGCTGGCGGCGTGGGGCCCGGCGAGACCGCGCTTGGGCAGGGGAAGGTGAGCGCGGGCGGCGTGGGGCCCGGCGAGACCGCGCTTGGGCAGGGGAAGGTGAGCGCGGGCAGCGTGGCTTCGCAGGGCCCCGAACCGGGAGGCGGCCTCGGGAAGGGGGGCGCTTGAGGGAGGGCCTGGGGGCAGTGGAGGGGACAGGGGAAGTAGCGGGCGCTGGCGGGAGGCGTCTACGCTTGGCGGGGGACCTGGCCGGGCTGGGGGGATGGGAACGTGGGTTTCTGCCCGCACCTCTGCGCTGGGATCTGCGCGGGGCAGGGACACTTACCTGATCCTCTGTTGCAGCCGCAGCATCGGATTCAGGATCCAGGTGGGTGAGGCTGGCAGGGCTCGAGGGGTCTTCATACAGCGGGGAGCTGCTGTAATCCACGAGGCCGGTCATCATATCTGGAAAGATGTGCAGATCCGCAGCAAAAATCCTGTAAGGTAAGGGAAAAAATTCCGTTATCTCTGACTCTTCCCCCCGGGGACCCTCTCTTTATACCCTCTCACCCTCCTCCCCCTAGATGGGAGGGGACAAGCAGCCTTCCCACTCCGTGGGGGAAGGGGGGTTATCCGACCCCCCAGCTCACGCCAATCAGGACGTCGCAGCCCTTAAGGAGCCTACGACCCCATTTTGGGGCCTCTGTCTCATCATATTCCCCCCACCAGTCTCCTGGTCAGAAAGCGTATTGCACAGCAGATGCTAATGCCAATTATTGACTATGGAGACATAGTATATGGCTCGGCTCCTCAAACCCACCTTAGCAAACTTGACACCCTCTACAATTCAATTTGTCGTTTTGTTCTCCAATGCAACTACAACACACATCACTGCGAAATGCTCAAAGAACTAGATTGGTCATCACTCGAGTCTAGGCGCAAAGTTCACCTTTCCTGTCTTGCCTTTAAATTCTTTCTGGGCAAGCTACCCATCTACCTGAAAAAGCTCCTCACCCCTACCACACGCAGCACCTATCACCTGAGATCAGACTCCAAAAGACTGTTCATGGTCCCAAGGCTCAACAAAGTATTCGGCCGCTCCTCCTCCTCTTACCGTGCACCCCAAAACTGGAACAACCCACCGCAGACTCTCACAGCCGCCACCAGTTTAAGTTCTTTCAAATCTAAGGCTGTCGCACATTTTAATCTGGTCTGTAACTGTTTCATACGCCCATAATACAAATTATCTTTAACTGTGCATGCAATGTCTTGTATATAATGTATACCCTGTTTATTTATGTAACTGTATTTGTAACCATGTATTATTTGTTTTACTCTGTGCCCAGGACATACGTGAAAACGAGATGTAACTCTCAATGTATTACTTCCTGGGGTAACTCTCACTGTATTACTTCCTGGGGTAACTCTCACTGTATTACTTCCTGGGGTAACTCTCACTGTATTACTTCCTGGGGTAACTCTCACTGTATTACTTCCTGGGGTAACTCTCACTGTATTACTTCCTGGGGTAACTCTCACTGTATTACTTCCTGGGGTAACTCTCACTGTATTACTTCCTGGGGTAACTCTCACTGTATTACTTCCTGGGGTAACTCTCACTGTATTACTTCCTGGGGTAACTCTCACTGTATTACTTCCTGGTAAAATATTTTATAAATAAATAAAATAAATAAATCCCGAGTTCCCCACAGAGCTGCGCCCAGAGCGCCATTAAAATAGTGTTTATAGCAACTGCAGTTATATTAACCCGGTCTCCTCCTGCCCCTGCCCCTGCCCCTCCCCCTCCCCCTACCCCTCCCCCTCCTCCTCCCCCTACCCCTACCCCTCCCCCTCCTCCTCCCCCTACCCCTCCCCCTCCTCCTCCCCCTACCCCTCCCCCTCCTCCTCCCCCTCCTCCTCCCCCTACCCCTCCCCCTCTTCCTCCCCCTACCCCTCCTCCTCCCCCTACCCCTCCCCCTCCTCCTCCCCCTACCCCTCCCCCTCCTCCTCCCCCTACCCCTCCTCCTCCCCCTACCCCTCCTCCTCCCCCTACCCCTCCTCCTCCCCCTACCCCTCCTCCTCCCCTTCCCCCTCCCCTTCCCCCACCCCTCCTCCTCCCTTCCCCCTCCCCTTCCCCCACCCCTCCTCCTCCCCTTCCCCCACCCCTCCTCCTCCCCTTCCCCCACCCCTCCTCCTCCCCTTCCCCCACCCCTCCTCCTCCCCTTCCCCCACCCCTCCTCCTCCCCTTCCCCCACCCCTCCTCCTCCCCTTCCCCCTCCCCTTCCCCTTCCCCCCTCCCCCTCCCCTTCCCCCTCCCCTTCTCCCTCCCTTCTCCCTCCCCTTCTCCCTCCCCTACTCCCTCCCCTTCTCCCTCCCCTTCTCCCTCCCCTTCTCCCTCCCCTTGCCCCTCTCATTCCCCCTGCCCCTCTCATTCCCCCTGCCCCTCTCATTCCCCTGCCCTCCCCCTCCCCGTGCTGTATTATTGTACTTTGAGGTGGGAATAGTAAGGTTTTTGATTTATGGCGTGTAAAATAGCGGTATCAGATGGGGTGTGAACGCCGGTGTTAGACATGCAATGGGCGTGGGGATAAAGTGGGAGGGTTACCTTGCTACAGGGTCACGTGGTGTGTTTGGGATTCCCCTGCAGTCTCCCTGTCACCGAGCGGTGACACTGAATCGCGACGTTTAGCGGGAATCTGCAGTCTCCCTGTCACAGAGCGGTGACACTGAATCGCGACGGTTAGCGGGGAATCTGCAGTCTCCCTGTCACAGAGCGGTGACACTGAATCGCGACGGTTAGCAGGGAATCTGCAGTCTCCCTGTCACCGAGCGGTGACACTGAATCGCGACGGTTAGCGGGGAATCTGCAGTATCCCTGTCACAGAGCGGTGACACTGAATCGCGACGGTTAGCGGGGAATCTGCAGTATCCCTGTCACAGAGCGGTGACACTGAATCGCGACGGTTAGCAGGGAATCTGCAGTCTCCCTGTCACAGAGCGGTGACACTGAATCGCGACGGTTAGCAGGGAATCTGCAGTCTCCCTGTCACAGAGCGGTGACACTGAATCGCGACGTTTAGCAGGGAATCTGCAGTCTCCCTGTCACAGAGCGGTGACACTGAATCGCGACGGTTAGCGGGGAATCTGCAGTCTCCCTGTCACAGAGCGGTGACACTGAATCGCGACGTTTAGCAGGGAATCTGCAGTCTCCCTGTCACAGAGCGGTGACACTGAATCGCGACGTTTAGCAGGGAATCTGCAGTCTCCCTGTCACACAGCGGTGACACTGAATCGCGACGGTTAGCGGGGAATCTGCAGTACGGGGGATTATAAAGGGTGAATATTTCTTGTTTATTTCAGCTGGGATTTCTCATTGAGCAATCAGACAATTTCCCCTCTGCTGGTTTCATTGCACACACGCACGCACACACACACGCACGTATACACGCACACGCACACATGCATACACGCACGCACACGCACGCACACACACGCATACAGACACACGCACACGCACGCACACACACGCATACACACACACATGCACGCACACACACACACACGTATACACACGCATACACACACACATGCACGCACACACACACACACGTATACACACGCATACACACACACGCACACACGCATACACGCACGCACACACACACATACACAGCGCGGTGGGCGGCGCGGGCACCATAGCGGACAGGCTGGCGGAATGCATGGCGGGGGATGCATCTTGCACACCTGTCCAGAGAGGGTGAGGCTGGCCGAGTCTCGTGTGGCACCGCCAGAGGTGCGGGACATGCTGCCGTAGCAGGGCCCAGCCATGGTCGTGGCCGCCTGCAGAGGGGGCAGGCGCAGGGTGACGCGGTGCCGTGTAGCGGACAGTGTGGCTGCCTGGATTGCTGGGGGTGCATCTTGCGCACCTGTCCAGTGAGGGGGAGAATCGGAGATGGAGAGGCTGGACGGCCCTTGGGTGACGCCGCCCGAGGCGCAGTCACCTTGATGACGACAGCGGAGAAGTTGCATGGCGGTGAAGCGGCCGCCCGCTGTGGTCATGGCCGGATTCTGGCCAGACGGCCGCCTGCAGGGGTTGCAGGTGGTGGGTGAGGAAACGGCCGCCTGTTGCGGTCGCGGGCGGTGTCCTGGTGAGACGGTTGCGGGCGGTGTCCTGGTGAGACGGTCGCGGGCGGTGTCCTGGTGAGACGGTCGCGGGCGGTGTCCTGGTGAGACGGTTGCGGGCGGTGTCCTGGTGAGACGGTCGCGGGCGGTGTCCTGGTGAGACGGTCGCGGGTGGTGTCCTGGTGAGACGGTCGCGGGCGGTGTCCTGGTGAGACGGTCGCGGGCGGTGTCCTGGTGAGACGGCCGCCTGCAGCGGTGGCAGTACGGCGCCACAGGCTTTGCAGCATCTGGTTAGGCCAGCCATGCGGTGCCGGGACAGTCAGATCATTTGGTCAGGCAGTCTAGGGAAAGGTGGGGAGGGTTGTGCGGGAGCTGCGGTTACCCGGTTGTGTTATAAGGGGAACAGGGCATTGGGAACGTTCATGGCGCACTGAGGGGGCTGGGGGATCAGACACCCTGATTTCGATGCTTGCTCTGCGGTTGGTTCAGGGAGGATGGGGTTCACATGGCGGACGTTGGCGTGGATCTTTTCAGTAACAGTTTGCAGGAGGGGTTGGGGAGGGTCCTTGCGTGTTTGGCAGTACGGGCCTAGTTATGCGGGGGTGGGGGGTTAAATAGACCTGTCGGTGGCAACTCTTAGGGGATAGGTGCTTGTTCTTGTCAGACTGGGAGCTGGGCGGTTTAAGCCCTGGGGGGAGTGGCGAGTGGGCAGGGTAATTTAGACACGACTTCTGGGAGCCCTCTCGCGACAACGGCTGGGTCACAGGGGCCCGGCTGTTACAGGGCACGGGGTCAGCAATTCATGGACAGGCTGACCGCCCCCTCCACCTCTTTATAAAGGAGCCCTCTGGCCGGCAATGGCATTTATCCCATCAGTTATCTTATACTATATTAGTGAAAGCACTGTATGTTTGCCTGCCTGCCTGCCTGCATGCATGCCTGCCTGCTGGATGTCCGGTGTCCCTAGCGGCAATCTCATTGGTCCCTTGGCCCGCCCGCCCCCGCACACCTCTCATTGGCCTCACACACTCACACCACCCCCTTGGCCCGCCCCCCACACCTCTCATTGGCCTGAGGCGGAGTGACGGGCCAAAGGTCCAAAAAAATAAATAAAACACACACACACACACACACACACACACACACACACACACACACACACACACACACACACACACACACACACACACACACACACACACACACACACACACACACCTCTCTTCCCTCTCCAAATCACCTTTTCCCCCTCCCCAGCGGCATCACCTCTTCCCCCTCCCCAGCGGCATCACCTCTTCCCCCTCCCCAGCGGCATCACCTCTTCCCCCTCCCCAGCGGCATCACCTCTTCCCCCTCCCCAGCGGCATCACCTCTTCCCCCTCCCCAGCGGCATCACCTCTTCCCCCTCCCCAGCGGCATCACCTCTTCCCCCTCCCCAGCGGCATCACCTCTTCCCCCTCCCCAGCGGCATCACCTCTCCCCCCTCACCGCTCCAAATCACCTCTCCCCGCTCCAAATCACCTCTCCCCCCTCCCCGCTCCAAATCACCTCGCTTCCCGCAGCTGCCACGCGGCGCGTAAGATGGCGGACCCCCTTCCTCCCTCGCGGCGCCGAGTCAGACGGTGGCGGCGCCCGGAAGTACAGGTAGGTGTCGCTCCCCACCTCCGGCGCCAAACGGAACTGAGAAAGGGCGCATCAACTGAGGTGTGTGTGTGTGTGTGTGTGTGTGTGTGTGTGTGTGTGTGTGTGTGTGTGTGTGTGTGTGTGTGTGTCACTGTCCACTGCCCCCCCCTCCTATCCACTGCCCCCCCCTCCTGTCCACTGCCCCCCCCTCCTGTCCACTGCCCCCCCCTCCTGTCCACTGCCCCCCCCCTCCTGTCCACTGCCCCCCCCTCCTGTCCACTGCCCCCCCTCCTGTCCACTGCGTCCCCCTCCTGTCCACTGCGTCCCCCCTCCTGTCCACTGCGTCCCCCCTCCTGTCCCCCCTCCTGTCCACTGCCCCCCCCTCCTGTCCACTGCCCCCCCCCTCCTGTCCACTGCCCCCCCCCTCCTGTCCACTGCCCCCCCCCCTCCTGTCCACTGCCCCCCCCCCTCCTGTCCACTGCCCCCCCCTCCTGTCCACTGCCCCCCCCTCCTGTCCACTGCCCCCCCCCTCCTGTCCACTGCCCCCCCCCTCCTGTCCACTGCCCCCCCCCCTCCTGTCCACTGCCCCCCCCCCCTCCTGTCCACTGCCCCCCCCCCCTCCTGTCCACTGCCCCCCCCCCCCTCCTGTCCACTGCCCCCCCCCCCCCTCCTGTCCACTGCCCCCCCCTCCTGTCCACTGCCCCCCCCTCCTGTCCACTGCCCCCCCCCTCCTGTCCACTGCCCCCCCCCTCCTGTCCACTGCCCCCCCCCCCCCTCCTGTCCACTGCCCCCCCCCCTCCTGTCCACTGCCCCCTCCCTCCTGTCCACTGCCCCCCCCTCCTGTCCACTGCCCCCCCCCTCCTGTCCACTGCCCCCCCCTCCTGTCCACTGCCCCCCCCTCCTGTCCACTGCCCCCCCCTCCTGTCCACTGCCCCCCCCCCTCCTGTCCACTGCCCCCCCCCCTCCTGTCCACTGCCCCCCCCTCCTGTCCACTGCCCCCCCCCCTCCTGTCCACTGCCCCCCCCCCTCCTGTCCACTGCCCCCCCCCCTCCTGTCCACTGCAGGAAATGCAGGGGGAGGAATCCATGCCTTTGAGGCGCCCCCCCCCTCCCTTTGACGCCCCCCCCCCTCCCTTTGACGCCCCCCCCCTCCCTTTGACGCCCCCCCCCTCCCTTTGACGCCCCCCCCCTCCCTTTGACGCCCCCCCCCCTCCCTTTGACGCCCCCCCCCCCTCCCTTTGACGCCCCCCCCCCCTCCCTTTGACGCCCCCCCCCCCTCCCTTTGACGCCCCCCCCCCCTCCCTTTGACGCCCCCCCCCTCCCTTTGACGCCCCCCCCCTCCCTTTGACGCCCCCCCCCTCCCTTTGACGCCCCCCCCCTCCCTTTGACGCCCCCCCCCCTCCCTTTGACGCCCCCCCCCTCCCTTTGACGCCCCCCCCCTCCCTTTGACGCCCCCCCCCTCCCTTTGACGCCCCCCCCCTCCCTTTGACGCCCCCCCCCTCCCTTTGACGCCCCCCCCCTCCCTTAGACCCCCCCCCCCCCTCCCTTTGACGCCCCCCCCCCCTCCCTTTGATGCCCCCCCCCCCTCCCTTTGACGCCCCCCCCCCCCTCCCTTTGACGCCCCCCCCCTCCCTTTGACGCCCCCCCCCCTCCCTTTGACGCCCCCCCCCTCCCTTTGACGCCCCCCCCCTCCCTTTGACGCCCCCCCCCCCCTCCCTTTGACGCCCCCCCCCCCCCCCTTTGACGCCCCCCCCCTCCCTTTGACGCCCCCCCCTCCCTTTGACGCCCCCCCCCCCCTCCCTTTGACGCCCCCCCCCCTCCCTTTGACGCCCCCCCCCTCCCTTTGACGCCCCCCCCCCCCTCCCTTTGACGCCCCCCCCCCTCCCTTTGACTCCCCCCCCCCTCCCTTTGACGCCCCCCCCCCTCCCTTTGACGCCCCCCCCCTCCCTTTGACGCCCCCCCCCCTCCCTTTGACGCCCCCCCCCCTCCCTTTGACGCCCCCCCCCTCCCTTTGACGCCCCCCCCCCTCCCTTTGACGCCCCCCCCCTCCCTTTGACGCCCCCCCCCCTCCCTTTGACGCCCCCCCCCCCCTTTGACGCCCCCCTCCCTTTGACCCCCCCCCCCCCCTTTGACGCCCCCCCCCTCCCTTTGACGCCCCCCCCCTCCCTTTGACCCCCCCCCTCCCTTTGACCCCCCCCCCTCCCTTTGACGCCCCCCCCCCTCCCTTTGACGCCCCCCCCCCTCCCTTTGACGCCCCCCCCCTCCCTTTGACGCCCCCCCCCTCCCTTTGACGCCCCCCCCCTCCCTTTGACGCCCCCCCCTCCCTTTGACGCCCCCCCCTCCCTTTGACGCCCCCCCCCTCCCTTTGACGCCCCCCCCCTCCCTTTGACGCCCCCCCCCCTCCCTTTGACGCCCCCCCCCTCCCTTTGACGCCCCCCCCCCTCCCTTTGACGCCCCCCCCCTCCCTTTGACGCCCCCCCCCCTCCCTTTGACGCCCCCCCCCCTCCCTTTGACGCCCCCCCCCCTCCCTTTGACGCCCCCCCCCCTCCCTTTGACGCCCCCCCCCTCCCTTTGACGCCCCCCCCCTCCCTTTGACGCCCCCCCCCTCCCTTTGACGCCCCCCCCCTCCCTTTGACGCCCCCCCCCCCTCCCTTTGACGCCCCCCCCCTCCCTTTGACGCCCCCCCCCTCCCTTTGACGCCCCCCCCCCCTCCCTTTGACGCCCCCCCCCCCTCCCTTTGACGCCCCCCCCCCCTCCCTTTGACGCCCCCCCCCTCCCTTTGACGCCCCCCCCCTCCCTTTGACGCCCCCCCCCTCCCTTTGACGCCCCCCCCCCTCCCTTTGACGCCCCCCCCCCCTCCCTTTGACGCCCCCCCCCTGCCTTTGACGCCCCCCCTGCCTTTGACGCCCCGCGCGCACACACTGACTGCCGCACGCACGCACACACTGACTGACGCGCACACAAAGCCTGACTGACGCACGCACACACTGACTGAGGCACACACTGACTGTGTGTGCGTCAGTCAGTCTGTGTGTGTTTGTGTTTCTGCCTCAGACTCACTGACGCGCGAGCAAACACACAGTGACTGACGCACACACGCTACATGAAGCTGTAAAGGAGGGAGGGAGGGGGGGGGACTGGATTGATGTGAATGGGGGCCAAACAGAGAGAGGGGGGAGGAGAGAGAGGAACGGGAACATTACATCCCGGGCAACGCCGGGTCTCTCAGCTAGTTTGTTATAAAAGGAATCGCCGCGGCCTTTATACCTCCAGGGGGTGGGAAACCCGGGGAGGGGCTACAGAGCGGGCTATTTAAAGCCCAGCTGGCAGGCGGGCAGTCTGTTCGCTGCCCGCCTGCTATTTCCCACCCACCCATCCCTTGTTAAAGAATAGTGCGGGGCAACCCTAACCCCGATAGGCAGCTAAAGGTCAACAATCCCATTGTTTACCTGTCGTGTTGTACATGTGAATATTGCGTGCGAATATTGCGTGTGAATATTGCGTGCGAATATTGCGTGCGAATATTGCGTGCGAATATTGCGTGCGAATATTGCGTGTGAATATTGCGTGTGAATATTGCGTGTGAATATTGCGTGTGAATATTGCGTGTGAATATGGCCTGTGAATATGGCCTGTGAATATTGCCTGTGAATATTGCGTGTGAATATTGCGTGTGACTATTGCGTGTGAATATGGCCTGTGAATATGGCCTGTGAATATGGCCTGTGAATATGGCCTGTGAATATGGCGTGTGAATATTGCGTGTGAATATGGCCTGTGAATATTGCCTGTGAATATGGCCTGTGAATATTGCCTGTGAATATTGCGTGTGAATATGGCCTGTGAATATGGCCTGTGAATATGGCGTGTGAATATGGCCTGTGAATATGGCCTGTGAATATTGTATGTGAATATTGCGTGTGAATATGGCGTGTGAATATTGCCTGTGAATATGGCCTGTGAATATGGCCTGTGAATATTGCCTGTGAATATGGCCTGTGAATATGGCCTGTGAATATGGCCTGTGAATATTGCGTGTGAATATGGCCTGTGAATATGGCCTGTGAATATTGTATGTGAATATTGCGTGTGAATATGGCCTCTGAATATGGCCTCTGAATATGGCCTGTGAATATGGCCTGTGAATATGGCCTGTGAATATTGCGTGTGAATATTGCGTGTGAATATTGCGTGTGAATATTGCGTGTGAATATTGCGTGTGAATATTGCGTGTGAATATTGCGTGTGAATATCGATGTCTCTTTGTTCTGTTACCGTGTGAAGTCTTTATACTTCTCAAGGAAATGGAAGGAATGAAGTTCCTAAGAGGAGGGGTCGTTGACCAGTTTAAGACATGACTTCCAGGAGCCGCTCGCGACAACAGCCTGGTCACAGGGGCCCAGCCGTAACGGGGCACAGGGTTCAGCGGTTCATGGACCGGCTGACCTCCCCCCCCCCCCTCCTGTCCAAGGAGCCCTCTGGTGGGAGTGGAATTTACCCCATTAGTTATGTGTTATAAAATAAATACCGCGGCCTTTTATACCTCCAGACACGGTGTCCCTGTCGTTATTCGTACGTTCCACGTGGGGTCAGGGCGGGGTGGGAGAGGGGAGCCGCCTCGCAGCCTCACAGGCCATGAAAGATAAGACATCTAATTCTCCTAAATGGTTTTTATTCCTGACGGATCACAGCCTCCTGGCAGATCCCAGCCTCCTGAAGGATCCCAGCCTCCTGACGGATCACAGCCTCCTGGCAGATCCCAGCCTCCTGGCGGATCCCAGCCTCCTGACGGATCACAGCCTCCTGGTGGATCACAGCCTCTTGGCAGATCCCAGCCTCCTGACGGATCCCAGCCTCCTGACGGATCCCAGCCTCCTGACGGATCCCAGCCTCTTGGCAGATCCCAGCCTCCTGACGGATCCCAGCCTCCTGGCGGATCACAGCCTCCTGGCGGATCACAGACTCCTGGCGGATCACAGCCTCCTGGCGGATCACAGCCTCCTGACGGATCCCAGCCTCCTGGCGGATCACAGCCTCCTGGCGGATCACAGACTCCTGGCGGATCACAGCCTCCTGGCGGATCACAGCCTCCTGACGGATCACAGACTCCTGGCGGATCACAGCCTCCTGGCGAATCCCAGCCTCCTGACGGATCCCAGCCTCCTGGCGGATCACAGCCTCTTGGCAGATCCCAGCCTCCTGACGGATCCCAGCCTCCTGACGGATCCCAGCCTCCTGGCGGATCACAGCCTCCTGACGGATCCCAGCCTCCTGGCGAATCACAGCCTCCTGACGGATCACAGCCTCCTGGCGGATCAGTTGTACGTATTAACTTCACAGATCGCTGCAAGCGCAACACAGATTCTGAAAGACAAAGGGATCCTACAATATCCTGCTCCCCTTTTTACTGCTAAAGACCCGTTGGTGCAAAAGTCTTTCCTAATCTTACTTAGAAAGGATCTCTGACGCCACCCTTGTGCTTTTCCACACACGCGTGTAAATATACACACGCAAGCATCTCTCTTACGGGAATAGCTGGCCCGCAGCCACAGGCTGGCGGCTACACATAGCACACGGCCTCACAAAGTGAAAGCACTTTGGTGTTACAGGACATGCATTAACTCCTTCCGTGCTGCAGATGGCTGTGACACTTCCTCTGACCCCAGCAGAGAAGATGCGTGAGCTGGAGAAGCACTGCGAGCGGAACAGGAAAAGGGGATATTTAGAGTACAGACAAACCTTGTATACACCGAGGAAATTGCACCCAAATATACCGCGTATTAATTTCTTCAGTGGGTAAAAGGGGACGATAGACAGCACTCTGATGGTGTTAAATATATGCAATTGCAGGGTGCACGGAACCAAAGGGGACCCTTATTCCCCTGTATAGTACTAACAAATCTACGTAAGTACCAGCACTCACTGTCTAATAGCTAAATGATGAAAACAGTTGTAATGCAGAATAAACATTTAATAATAAAACGAACCAGAAATAAATCAAATGTGTTTGCAGAAACCAGTATCACAAATGGGCATGTCACAAAGTGAGGGGTGGGGGGGGGGGGGAAGGAAAAGGGGAAAAAAACATGAAACACAAGGAATATACACACAAAACGGAGAACGGAAAGTATGCTAGGGGGGCGAAGTTTCGAGGGACTACCTCTTCATCTGGCCCATTCCCCCTGATCCAAAAGGTCCCAGAGGTACTTCCCTAAGCCTCCCTTCCCCTATAACTGGTCAAATCAGACACCCCTGAAAATAGATAGCAAACATACAGTGTAGGCTAAATACAGCTAAACAGCTAACAGCAGGGCAGCTAGAATCCACTAAAGTCAATGCCAGTAGTTCAAGTACCACAAGAAACTGTGGGCAATGGCACAGTAAAGGCTGAACACAGCTTGCAAGAAAGCAGCTTGCAAAGAAGCACCAGGAGTCCACAACAGTCAATGAAAGGTTAATGGCAATAGCAAATGAAGACAGTAATCAAACCCAGTGGCTCTGCTCCTTGTGCTCGTGTGGAGTGCCGAGTGCCTGTTTAGCTGTATTTAGCCTACACTGTATGTTTGCTATCTATTTTCAGGGGTGTCTGATTTGACCAGTTATAGGGGAAGGGAGGCTTAGGGAAGTACCTCTGGGACCTTTTGGACCAGGGGGAATGGGCCAGATGAAGAGGTAGTCCCTCGAAACGTCGCCCCCCTAGCATACTTGCCGTTCTCCGTTTTGTGTGTATATTCCTTGTGTTTCATGTTTTTTCCCCTTTTCCTTTCCCCCCCCCACCCCTCACTTTGTGACATGCCCATTTGTGATACTGGTTTCTGCAAACACATTTGATTTATTTCAGGTTCGTTTTATTATTAAATGTTTATTCTGCATTACAACTGTTTTCATCATTTAGCTATTAGACAATGAGTGCTAGTACTTACGTAGATTTATTAATTTCTTCAGTGTTCCATGTGCCTTTCTATCTCTGCCCCACATTCATTGCACAAACACTACATATTTTCTCATTTCTGTCTCTCCCTGTGTCCAGGCAAAAAGTCACAAATCCAACAAGCAAATCAGAATTTGGATAACCCAGAAAAGTGTCAATGTACAAAAATCGTAACGGAAACGTCTGTCTCTCTGTAAAGGATATTGAATGAATATGTGCCCACCCGGGTTTATCAGAACCCCAGTACCCTGCCTTATCAGAACCCCAGTACCCTGCCTTATCAGAACCCCAGTACCCTGCCTTATCAGAACCCCAGTACCCTGCCTTATCAGAACCCCAGTACCCTGCGTTATCAGAACCCCAGTACCCTGCCTTATCAGAACCCCAGTACCCTGCCTTATTAGAACCCCAGTACCCTGCCTTATCAGAACCCCAGTACCCTGCCTTATCAGAACCCCAGTACCCTGCCTCTCTCCTCCCAGTACACCACAAGGTTTGAGCTATCCCCTCCTGGCATAAACCACATCACCCCTCTTTAACCCAATAAACCACCAGGCAAGTGAATAGGGATAACTGACCACAGCTTTATTCATACTTAGCTAAAACCGGGGATTGTATTCCCAACACCATTAATAACCAACGCGCTCCACAGCTGCACCGACCTGGCTGCAAATATATAACGCAACCTGACCAACCCCGGGCCTGTCAGACACACGGCTCAATGGGATTGGGTATACGGTATGGTAGCCGTGTCGGAGAGGGATACTGTTTCTATTTTAAGCAATAACACCCGGTCCGCTAGGGGTATGTCATGTTTCTAATGTTTCAACAATAAATATCCCAAATAGGCTTTGTATAGAATTTATTCTGCCCTTCACAAGCAGGAAGAAAACAGGCTTTAAAGAAATATATGAAAACATCAAATTTACTGTATACTTTGGTACTATGTGATTGGCATCATATTAGTAAATACATTTTTGGCAACACCTCCTAATCAATATTACAATTTTAATAGTTCACCAGAATGTGTTCTTATTTTTTCGATGAGCCCCTCATTGGCTGCTTATTTTCCATGTCTCCTCATTGCGGGTCTCACCACACTGTATGACCCTTCTTGACCTTGCCCTTTGCCAGCTTCCTTCCCAGCCGTCTCTTTGTGTTGTGTTCTAATCATCCTACTGAAACATGTTCCTTCCAACGCCTGGGGCCCGCTGAAAGTGTCAGCTCTTCTGCAATGAGATATTACTAATACTGAGCTGAAGCAGGCCGTACAATAATAAAGAATTATTGCGTGTATATGATATTAATGATGTGCTCAGTCAGTTAACGCTCTCCTACCCACAACCTGCACGGCGGGTGTTGCCCCGGGGTGTCTGGAGAGGGAGTATCTTTCTATAACCTAGTTCAGGGGTAGACAAGGCCGGTCTTCAAGATCAAGAAAACAGGTCAGGTTTTCAGGATATCCCAGCTTCAACACAGGTGGCTCAATCAGTTTGCTCAGTCAAAGACTGAGACAAAGTTTGAGCCAGCTGTGCTGAAGCAGGGATATCCTGAAAACCTGACCTGTTGATGGACCTTGAGGACCGGCGTTTGCCACTCCTGCACTAGGCCTAATAAATGTCAATATAGTTATTGTTCTGTATTAATGTTAAAAAGGAAAGAGTATTTACTAAACGCTTAATGCTTAAATAATGCAGAGGTAAGCGTGGGCTGAATGTAACACCCGGATCAGTAATTAGCATGTAAATGAGAATACATCACCACATTACATAAAGTAACAACAAGGTCACAAATGGGTGTGCAAGAGAAGAACTAACAGCTAATTACCAATTATGTTAGGCTACGCCCTCATTTTGATCCCTTACCCCGGGCTGTATGTAATGGTTACTAGTATAGACTCTAGACAAGAATGGATAATACAAATACCCAATATTAACAATGTTAGACCTATTCATATATTAACCCTATAGAAACCAAGCAGCCGGCTAGTCACGGGAATGTAAAAGCTTGACATTTCTGCATATAGATGTAATGCTTTTTATGACTTATTTTGCAAGGTGTTTATGGTGTAAAATTATCTCCCTCGTGCCTGAATGCACAGTTGCCTTGTTACAGCTGATTAACGAAGATTTCTGAGAGTTAACACAACACATCCCATGTTGGAAGACACTTTCATTTGGATGGGCTCTAAGGTCTCTTCCAGCTGCGGGATGTTCCTTATGGGAGAAGGCTGCGGAATGTTCCATATGGGAGAAGGCTGCGGAATGTTCCATATGGGAGAAGGCTGCGGAATGTTCCATATGGGAGAAGGCTGCGGAATGTTCCATATGGGAGAAGGCTGACTAGGAAACATGGTCCTTTATCGTCCTTGGTTTCAGTTAGTCACCTGTAACTGGACTGATATAGTTTCCGGAACTCTACTGTATATAACTTACGGAGCACAGAGAGGGCCGGGGGGGTACAGGGAATCGCAGACCAGAACGTGGGGGGTTACTCGGAATTATATTTTCTGTAAAGGGAATAAGCATGGGAGTATTTAGTAATATTCAGTATGATTGTCCCATTTGATGTCACTAGGGCCAGTTTGTAATAAAAAGCATTACCAGCAGAGGTATCATACAACGGTGCTGACTTATTCCCATAAAATACATTGCATTTAGGACAGTGTGCACCATGCCTTCTTTTCGGGTTTCTTATTTTGTTGCTCTTTTTCCATTTTCCTAATGGTATCTTCTATAGCTTTTTTCACCTCCCTATCGTTTGCCATTATTACCAAGTCTTGCAGTCGCTTATTATGTTCCACCTTCAGGTCAATGTGTTGCTCCATCCTAAAATCTACCAGGGACAAAACCTCTGTTAAGATCAGGAGAAATTGCTTGTCTTTCCCTAGTGTTTTGCTGTTGTTGTTGGGAGTGTAATTCTCCACCTTAAATATACTCTCTATCCCGATGTTCTGAAATTGTTGATGGACTTGCTGGACCTTCTCACAACTTGTTTTGGTGATAACAACAATGGGCAGGAAGCCTACAGAGAGAGAGAGAGAGAGACACAGAAGCTTAGCAAATGTATACACAGGAACCGGAAGAGCTAGCAACATACCTACAATATGACTCATGTAATCTGTTCCTGTAAGGAGAGTCCACAGGTCCCAGGACTGAGGACTGTAGATCAGGAAAATGCAGGCACATGGTCTTAATAACACATATTTATTAGCCAAAAGAGTCCAACATTTCGGCAGGGTTGCACTGCCTTTGTCAAGGCTTTCCTGATATACAATCATATAACTCAGTGACCGACTGAATGAACTTACTGTATTGTCCATGGAGCCTGTTCCTCTTAATGTAGGGTGGCACATGGATCTATAATCCATTTAGTATGTCCTTCCCAACATACCCCTTTCTGCACTAAGCTTCTTTAGCAGTTAACTCTGCCAATTGGTTGTTAACTCCCTATAAAGTTAAGAGGATGTTACCCTCTAACAGAGGTTAATGCATTGGAGGGATAAAGTATTATAGTTCATCAGAAATAAAGAACTGTCCTGTGCTGCAGTGACATCTTATATACCAGCAATTACATTAAATACTGGGGCATTTCATAATACTGCAGAAGCCAAGTTTCTTCTGGTACCTCTTCCAAATTATTTTGTATGAACTGTAGAACATTAATCAAGAACTCATGTTAGCCAATAACCAAGGTCTAACTGCATGCAAGAAGGATCTAGGATATTACCCACACATGTGTGTGTAAGATATATAACATTCTAGTATGAATCCACAAGTCTCAGACACCTCATACTCAAGCTGGTTCCCTTTTCCCAACCATTGTAAAGTGCTGGCATTCCAGATGTCCTAATAGTGTTCAGAGCAATGTGTTACCTGTCATCCTCTGAGCATTTGTAAGAAATGTTTTTATTTCCTCTGCTCTGGATTTGTCGAGTCCTTCTTCCGCGCTGAGAAAAATAGGGATAACAGAAGATCAACAAGTTCATATATCAGTACATTCAATCGTAGTAATGCACGATTGTATAGATAAGAGGTAGCGCACAGCCAAAAACGAGGGAGGGAGGTCCAGATAATGCAAAAATTAGGATTTATTGGCAAGACATATGTATAGAGGTGAACCTCCTACGCGTTTCGTACCATAGTATGAAATCTTGTAATGGGGTGGTGAGAGTCACAATTTATTTATGCAAGCATCACTTTAGAAATAATATTATATTGTATAAAAGGTTTATTGATGACCTGATCATTATTTGGAAGGGTGACACTCGGACACTTTCTTAATTTCTTCATTACATTAGTGATAACATTTATAACTTAAAATTCACATCTAATTTTGATCGTCACCACATTCACTTTCTTGACCTCCTTCTTTATGTTGATGTCAACAACAAACTTCACGTAATGGCTGAAGGAAGACAGGGCACACGGATTTGTGGTATAACCAATTAATTTATTGAGTTAAACACAGTGTTTACCACAAATCCGTGTGCCCTGTCTTCCTTCAGCCACTAGGTGTATTGGATTGGATGCCGCCTATCGTTCAAAGACGGGAGCACCGGTAACTGTATCGTTTCACTTTTCATGTTATTTTGGTGTGCAGCATTTACCCAAATTCGTATTGGATTCTAACAACAAAATTCAAACAGATGTGTTTCGGAAAACCAACCCCAGGAACAGATTCTTAAGGGCGGACAGCTGCCACCCCAGGGCAGTGGTAAGAGGTATACCCAAAGGACAGTCCTCAGACTGACGAGGAATTCCCCTACTTTGGAGAGTTTCCTTATTCAGTCTGAGGAACTAGGTCAGCGGTTCCTTGAAAGAGGCTGTAATAAAGATAATCTGCAAGAAGCCTTTGGGGACGCACTGTATACGGATAGGTGCTCTGCAAGAAACCTTTGGGGACGCACTGTATACGGATAGGTGCACTGCAAGAAGCCTTTGGGGACGCACTGTATATGGATAGGTGCTCTGCAAGAAGCCTTTGGGGACACACTGTATACGGATAGGTGCTCTGCAAGAAGCCTTTGGGGATGCACTGTATACGGATAGGTGCTCTGCAAGAAGCCTTTGGGGATGCACTGTATACGGATAGGTGCTCTGCAAGAAGCCTTTGGGGACGCACTGTATACGGATAGGTGCTCTGCAAGAAGCCTTTGGGGACGCACTGTATACGGATAGGTGCTCTGCAAGAAGCCTTTGGGGACGCACTGTATACGGATAGGTGCTCTGCAAGAAGCCTTTGGGGACGCACTGTATACGGATAGGTGCTCTGCAAGAAGCCTTTGGGGACGCACTGTATACGGATAGGTGCTCTGCAAGAAGCCTTTGGCGACGCACTGTATACGGATAGGTGCTCTGCAAGAAGCCTTTGGGTACCGACTGTATACGGATAGGTGCTCTCTGCTGCCCGACCGAGATGATATGGAACTGAGTTCTTTGACACCAATTGATTTGAACATATCAACAATTAAGGAAAGCAAATGGAAGAAACAGGGTTACTGCAGCTCTGTGACGAACAAGAATTCCCCAATGTCTATTTCTCAATTTAATAGGTGTAGCAACCAAATTAAATCTATCATTCACAAACATTGGGGAATTCTTCGTTTGGACCCGTTTTTGCATAAATATGTAGGACCTGGCCCCAGATTCATCTTTAGAAGGACAAACACCATTGCTACCTACATTTCACCGAGTGTAATCTCTACCCCAATCACAAAAACGATACTACATCTGACGAAAGTCTCATTTCAGTGTGGTGCATGCAAAGCATGTGAACACATGAAACCCTCCACAACCTTTCTCTCCAATGCTGATTAGTCTTAAGTGTTCTAAAATTCTATTCTTTAGAGCTCTCATTGTTCTCCCCAGTACCTTTTCCACAACCACACGTTAAAAGATTGATAACAAATTGTGTATTACAATTAATGAAATTATTAACCCTTCAGTACATTTTTTATTTGGAGCGTTGGAGTTGATATAGTGACAAGTGTGGCAGGTTTTCCAGATCTGTGAGAACCCTTCTCCGCGGGTCCCTCTCGATGCGTCAACTCTTATTTTTCAGGTCCACTTTAAGGACACGGCTTCCATATTCTTGGATCTGTGAAGTCCCTTAATTTGTTTGCACTGTAGCACCTGTATGTCATGCAGGAACGTGAATGGCAGAGTCTGTTAAATCGCTCACCTGTACACGTACAGTGGTACAACAAGGTCTGTGTAAGTCATCTCGGAATTCATTAGACAGCTCTTTGCTATATCGGCAAATGGCTTATTCCAAGACACCGTTTCATCCAGAGGCAGAATGTTAGCTGGGAAATAGGGAGGAGATTACAGTACATAAGGGAACAATTCTAAATCATAGCTTCCCTCTCTGTGTCAGCTTGTTCTCCTGATGAACCCAGGTTTTTCCTCATATATATTCCCAGTGATTCACAAAATAGCAACTAAATAAAGAACCATAAGGAAAATAATTGATATTTATATGTATCATGCATAACTGTTAACGAAGATAGATCTTACAACAAGAGCCAAAAAAGATGGGGAGGACTAAAGGAAAAAAAATGGGGGGGGAGGAAGGAGGAGAGGGGGGGGGGAAAGCGGGGGAGGAGGGTAAGGGTGAAGTGAGGGGGCCGTGTGGTGTGTTGGGGGAAAGATGGAAAGAGGAGGAAGGGGGTGAAGAAAATGTATAGTATAATAATTGTTATTAGTACAAAGGATACATACAGTCCTATATATAGAACAGCAATATAATATATTTAAATTATTAATTTAATAATAAAATTAATGAGAAAACATATTTGAAACCAAAAAAAAATTCAATGAATGCAGAAAGAAAATCAGCAACAAAATTAATTGACAGAATTAATATGGATGGGTTAAGGAAAACGGCTCAAGAAAGGTACAAATCCCCCAAAAATGAGTCAAGAGGGCTGTCAATATCAGCCGAAATAACAAAATGATTATGATGAATTTAAATACCTTTATATCCCAAATCCACGAATATCAGTTTTTTAACACCCCCTCCCCCCCAAGGTGCATAAGAGCCATGTTAATCCGCCTGGCAGGCACATCATATCAGGGGTGGAGCCGATGATGTCGAGGGGAAGGAGGGAGGTACTACACTCACAGCCAAATCCAAATCCTCAATGTAATGTTTAAAAGCATCAACAACGGAAACATTGGAATTCAAAATGATAAAGCTCCTTAACACTGAAAGAAGAGGACTCGGTGCAGATAAGGGTTTCTTACACACTGGCAGTGCAGATAAGGGTTTCTTACACACTGGCAGTGCAGATAAGGGTTTCTTACACACTGGCAGTGCATTCTCTAATGTGTCTCCCTACCTGTGCATTTTGCAATCCAACCCCCTGTATTCCTTTATCAGCAGACTTTTCGCTTCATTTAATTATTTATTTATTTATATAATATTTTACCAGGAAGTAATACAGTGAGAGTTACCGCTCGTTTTCAAGTATGTCCTGGGCACAGAGTTAAGACAAATAATACATGGTTACAAATACAGTTACATAATGAGCAGGGTATACATTATATACAAGACATTGCATGCACAGTTACAGATAATATATATTATAGGCGTATGTAACAGTTACAGACCAGATTAAAATGTGAGACAGCTTTTAATTTCGGTGTTAAAAAATGTAACTAAAACTGTGCCTATTTTGCTGATTTAAGGAACACGAAGGAGATAAAAAGATGGTGTGTTACATCTCCTAAAATAAAATCATTTCTAAAAGTTTGAACTTACCAAGTTGGGCATAAATTTCTTCTGTCTCATAACTGTCCATCTTCCCGAAGCCTCTGTTGTCTACCATGGTGATGGTGTCTGTGAGGACATAAGTTGTTCTACACGTGGTCAGTCCTCCTTGGGACTGATGTCCAGAGGCCACCTGTGCTGGGGTCTCAAACTTTGTACCCTCCAAGACGTACTTGCAGGAGTTGATGAGGGAGGACTTCCCATGTCCTGCAGAGCCAAAGAGCTGCAGCAGAATCCGGGTGTAACCTTCAGCTCCCTTCTCGGCCTTTCTAAGCTGGTATTTCAGGACCTTCTGCCTGAGAGCCTCCAGATCCTCCATGGCTGGTATTGTACACAGATCTGCTTCTGGAGGCGCTGGGGGAAGATTAATATCTCATACTGAGTTCTCTGGGACTTTAAGTATAAAGTGGAAGTTGAGTCAATGTGAAACTGAAAGGGGAGATGTTTCATCTCTTTGAACCGTTGATTTTTTTTCTACATAGAGGAGCTAAAATAAATAAATCTGGAAGCCAGATCATCAGGACAGTCAGAGTGTACGTGGGTTTGTGATATAAACAGGTGTGGTTTAAAGAACAATAATAAATGTTCAAACAACAAGCACAAGTGACATCAATGTGCAATCAAAGGTTATTCGTGTGTATGGATATCAGAATAGAAAGTGCATGTATATTCCGACCTGAGCACATTGCTGCAAAACACAGACACATTCCCAGAAGTTTCTCAATACAAAAGTCAAACCCCAAAAGGAGAACAAATGTGCCCAGGAAACGTAGAAAGAGGAGAAAAAGAGGAACTGGTGCCAAAAAATAAAAATAAAATAAAATTATGTATACACTGTGGGCACTTTATCTACTATATATTTCTCAAACAGTCATATGTGTCTATGTCTGTATGTGTCTCCCTGTGTCCCTCCCTGTGTCCCTAGCGGCAATCACATTGGACCTGCCTCAGGCCAATGACATTGCTCCCTTGGCCCCACACCTGCCCCCGCACACCTCTCATTGGCCTGCGCCCAACACACCAACCCCACTGCCACACTCTCCCAGCCCTCACTGAGCTTTGGGAACGCTTCACAGCACCTAACCCTGGAAACGCTTCACAGCTCTCACCTCTCAACCCACAAAACCCCTCACCGCCTGATACCACCAAAACAACTGCGGAATGAGGTACAGACTCTTACCTATATATATATATTGTTTAACGCATGCTCAACTCCACACACCGCACCATCACGGAATGCACACCACCTCTTAACAACCACCCCCCCCCCCCCCACCAATGCACGCCACGAAAGCACGCTACCACAGCCACTGATAATCACTTTCACCGACACCACCGGACAACACAGTCCCCCCTCCGGACCACCAAACATACACTCCCTTAGCCCGCAACCCCCCCCCCACAACACACACAGCATCCCGTAGCCCGCATCACATCCCCTCCCGTACGACGCAACACCTCCTCTATCCCGCTCAATACATCCAAAACACTCACGTAGCCAACACCCCACACCCACAGAACCCTCCCGTGAAAACACCACAAACCGCACGGTGGACAACACAACACCTACCTCCATAGAGGGCACGCATACCAACCGCGCACATGGAGCGCCAACACTACCTCCCTTCACGAAGCGCCAACACTACCTCCCTTCACCTCCCTTCACGGAGCGCCAACACTACCTCCCTTCACCTCCCTTCACCTCCCTTCACGGAGCGCCAACACTACCTCCCTTCACCTCCCTTAATGGAGCGCCTCACAACCGCGCACGTGGAGCGCCAACACTACCTCCATTCACCTCCCTTCACGGAGCGCCAACACTACCTCCGTTCACCTCCCTTCACGGAGCGCCAGCACTACCTCCCTTCACCTCCCTTCACGGAGCGCCAACACTACCTCCCTTCACCTCCCTTCACGGAGCGCCAACACTACCTCCCTTCACCTCCCTTCACGGAGCGCCAACACTACCTCCCTTCACCTCCCTTCACAGAGCGCCAACACTACCTCCCTTCACCTCCCTTCATGGAGCGCCTCACAACCGCGCACGTGGAGTGCCAACACTACCTCCCTTCACCTCCCTTCACGGAGCGCCAACACTACCTCCCTTCACCTCCCTTCACGGAGCGCCAACACTACCTCCCTTCACCTCCCTTCACGGAGCGCCTCACAATTGCGCACGTGGAGCGCCAACACTACCTCCGTTCACCTCCCTTGACGGATCGCCAACACTACCTCCGTTCACCTCCCTTCACGCAGCGCCAACACTACCTCCCTTCACCTCCCTTCACGGAGCGCCAACACTACCTCCCTTCACCTCCCTTCAAGGAGCGCCAACACTACCTCCCTTCACCTCCCTTCACGGAGCGCCAACACTACTCCCTTCACCTCCCTTCACGGAGCGCCAACATTACCTCCCTTCACCTCCCTTCACGGAGCGCCAGCACTACCTCCCTTCACCTCCCTTCACGGAGCGCCAACACTACTCCCTTCACCTCCCTTCACGGAGCGCCAACATTACCTCCCTTCACCTCCCTTCACGGAGCGCCAACACTACCTCCCTTCACCTCCCTTCACGGAGCGCCAACACTACTCCCTTCACCTCCCTTCACGGAGCGCCAACATTACCTCCCTTCACCTCCCTTCACGGAGCGCCAGCACTACCTCCCTTCACCTCCCTTCACGGAGCGCCAACACTACTCCCTTCACCTCCCTTCACGGAGCGCCAACACTACCTCCATTCACCTCCCTTCACGGAGCGCCAACACTACCTCCCTTCACCTCCCTTCATGGAGCGCCAACACTACTCCCTTCACCTCCCTTCACGGAGCGCCAACATTACCTCCCTTCACCTCCCTTCACGGAGCGCATCACAACCGCGCACGTGGAGCGCCAACACTACCTCCGTTCAGGGCCCGCATCACAACCGCGCACGTGGAGCGCTAACCCAACCTCAATACACAGCAAGCCCTCCTCTATACCGGCCGCCCCACTAAAAACACTCAACTTACACCCCCCTTCCCCCAACAAACCTGCAACCATACCGCAAACACACCACCTCCCGGTGCACGCCACAACCCCCTCCAGGGACCACACATCTCGCCTTCACCCTGCTGCCACATCCGTGTTTCAATGTACACAACAACCCCTCCTGGATACCTGACCCCCCACCCCCCGCCAAACACTCCCGTCGCACGGATGCCCCCCCCCCCAATAACACTCCCGTAGCCCACAACACCACACAAACCCTCACCTGCACGCAAACACAGCAACACCTCCTGTAGGGCCTCACACATCACCTTAACACTCCTGCAACATCAGTGCTTCACAATATAACATAGCACACATTCCATTCAACAACACCTCCTGACACATGTCTGCTTGCTAAAACAATATGGGATCACAGTGTCCCTTACACACACACACAACACTGAAACACACACCAAATAATCCACACACATGCCCTCAACAACGCACCACACACACCATCTCCGTCACGTGCACACACACGCCCTCAGCCACGCCACACACCATCATACACGCCCTCACGCAACACACACACGCACTCAGCCACGCACCACGCGCGCACACGCCATCAACCACGCCACACGCCCTCAGCCACACACACCCAAACATCCTGTGTGGATACGCCACACAAAATAACACTTACACACACACCTACCTACCCCCCACACAACAAACACCACAACGCATGCTGCGGCATATTCAATCCACCTACCCTACACAACACTTCAACACACCCGCACGGACGCAAAGACACACCAACACACCCTCGCCAAGCCAAACACACCTCACCTTCACACTCAACACAATGCAGATTTACTGCTCTGGAACACCTCTCCCCTGGAACGTGAACCCACCACACACCCAAACGTGCGCACAAACACACACCCACAACACTACATAAGCTCTTAGGTGAAATAAAATATATTTCAGAAAATAAATATCATTCTGCCGTGTGTGTCATTTCTGCAACACACACTCAACACACCCACACACAACACCCATACAACACTCGCACACACCCACACAACAATCCAACAACACTCTACTCACACACACAACACTCCCTCACCCCCACAACACTCACACACACACACAACCCTCCTGTGCTCAGACACCACACACAACAACTATTTAACACACCCCTACCCCCACAACACACTCAACGATGGAAACACACCTCAACTTCACCGTCATGATACACACACTACATAAAATTCTAATTTACATGTCTATGCACCCCCTCCCCTTGCACCTCAAACACCACAACACCCTTCCGTAGAACGCAAACACACCACAACAACATAATTATTCACGGTTCACATCACGGGCAACGCCGGGTCTCTCAGCTAGTTTATTTATATTTACATACTTCATACACACACACACACACACACACACACATCCCTCACATTCAGGGACTATTTAACACCTCTAGTCATAAATCGCACACTACACAGGGGGAGGGATAGGCTCTAGTCACATTCCTAGAGACACTGTTTTTGAGTAAACCCTTTCCCTGCTTTATTCCTTGTAACATCGCGGGAAGAAGAGATCAATGTATCTAGAAAGCTCGCACAAATAAAAGCATTTCGTTAGCCACAGAACGGTATCGTCTATTCGTTTTTGATTTTATATATATACTAGCTGAGAGACCCGGCGTTGCTCGTGATGTGAACCGTGAATAATTATGTTGTTGTGGTGTGTTTGCGTTCTACGGAAGGGTGTGTTTGGCTTGGCGAGGGTGTGTTGGTGTGTCTTTGTGTCCGTGCGGGTGTGTTGAAGTGTTGTGTAGGGTAGGTGGATTGAATATGCCGCAGCATGCGTTGTGGTGTTTGTTGTGTGGGGGGTAGGTAGGTGTGTGTGTAAGTGTTATTTTGTGTAGCGTATCCGCACAGGATGTTTGGGTGTGTGTGGCTGAGGGCGTGTGGCGTGGTTGATGGCGTGTGTGCGCGTGGTGCGTGGCTGAGTGCGTGTGTGTGGTGCGTGAGGGCGTGTGTGATGGCGTGTGGCGTGGCTGAGGGCATGTGTGTGCACGTGGCAGAGGTGGTGTGTGTGGTGCGTTGTTGAGGGCATGTGTGTGGATTTTGTGGTGTGTGTTTCAGTGTTGTGTGTGTGTGTAAGGGACACTGTGATCCCATATTGTTTTAGCAAGCAGACATGTGTCAGGAGGTGTTGTTGAATGGAATGTGTGCTATGTTATATTGTGAAGCACTGATGTTGCAGGAGTGTTAAGGTGATGTGTGAGGCCCTACAGGAGGTGTTGCTGTGTTTGCGTGCAGGTGAGGGTTTGTGTGGTGTTGTGGGCTACAGGAGTGTTATTGGGGGAGGGGGCATACGTGCGACGGGAGTGTTTGGGGGGGGGGGGGGGTCAGGTATCCAGGAGGGGTTGTTGTGTACATTGAAACTCGGATGTGGCAGCAGGGTGAAGGCGAGATGTGTGGTCCCTGGAGGGGGTTGTGGCGTGCACCGGGAGGTGGTGTGTTTGCGGTATGGTTGCAGGTTTGTTGGGGGAAGGGGGGGTGTAAGTTGAGTGTTTTTAGTGGGGCGGCCGGTATAGAGGAGGGCTTGCTGTGTATTGAGGTTGGGTTAGCGCTCCACGTGCGCGGTTGTGATGCGGGCCCTGAACGGAGGTAGTGTTGGCGCTCCACGTGCACGGTTGTGAGGCGCTCCGTGAAGGGAGGTGAAGGGAGGTAGTGTTGGCGCTCCGTGAAGGGAGGTGAAGGGAGGTAGTGCTGGCGCTCCGTGAAGGGAGGTGAAGGGAGGTAGTGTTGGCGCTCTGTGAAGGGAGGTGAAGGGAGGTAGTGTTGGCGCTCCGTGAAGGGAGGTGAAGGGAGGTAGTGTTGGCGCTCCGTGAAGGGAGGTGAAGGGAGGTAGTGTTGGCGCTCCGTGAAGGGAGGTGAAGGGAGGTAGTATTGGCGCTCCGTGAAGGGAGGTGAAGGGAGGTAGTGCTGGCGCTCCGTGAAGGGAGGTGAACGGAGGCAGTGTTGGCGCTCCATGAAGGGATGTGAAGGGAGGTGAAGGGAGGTAGTGTTGGCGCTCCGTGAAGGGAGGTAGTGTTGGTGCTCCACGTGCGCGGTTGGTATGCGTGCCCTCTATGGAGGTAGGTGTTGTGTCGTCCACCGTGCGGTTTGTGGTGTTTTCACGGGAGGGTTCTGTGGGTGTGGGGTGTTGGCTACGTGAGTGTTTTGGATGTATTGAGCGGGATAGTGGAGGTGTTGCGTCGTACGGGAGTGGTTGTGATGCGGGCTACGGGATGCTGTGTGTGTTGTGGGGGGGGGGGTTGCGGGCTAAGGGAGTGTGTGTTTGGTGGTCCGGAGGGGGGGACTGTGTTGTCCGGTGGTGTCGGTGAAAGTGATTATCAGTGGCTGCGGTGGCGTGCGATCGTGGTGTGCATTGGTGGGGGGGTGCTTGTTAAGAGGTGGTGTGCATTCCGTGATGGTGCGGTGTGTGGAGTTGAGCATGCGTTAAACAATATATATATATAGGTAAGAGTCTGTACCTCATTCCGCAGTTGTTTTGGTGGTATCAGGCGGTGAGGGGTTTTGTGGGTTGAGAGGTGAGAGCTGTGAAGCGTTTCCAGGGTTAGGTGCTGTGAAGCGTTCCCAAAGCTCAGTGAGGGCTGGGAGAGTGTGGCAGTGGGGTTGGTGTGTTGGGCGCAGGCCAATGAGAGGTGTGCGGGGGCGGGTGTGGGGTCAAGGGAGCAATGTCATTGGCCTGAGGCAGTGGTGTGAGGTGTGCGGGGGCGGGCGGGTGGGCCAAGGGAGCAATGTCATTGGCCTGAGGCAGGTCCAATGTAATTGCCGCTAGGGACACAGGGAGGGACACAGGGAGACACATACAGACATAGAAACATATGACTGTTTGAGAAATATAGTAGATTAAAAATACATATCCTTGCACTCTCAAAAACAGAACCTTTCAGATTCATAGTGCAGACTATTCTCAAGATATTTCTTGATAGAAGATCTCTGATGTTAATTCTCAGGAAGTATACAAAATAGAATTGAAAAAATATATAGTGCAATTGCAATGATTGTGTGGGGGTATATGTCACATGGGGGGTATATCCCATACGAAGGGGTATATGCCTGATGTTGGGTATATGACAGAGGCTCCACAAGGAAGATTGATGGAATAAAAAGGGTTAATCAAAGCAGAGTCAAAACAATCGAAGAGCCATCCACGATAAGCAGCAGTATAACGTAAGGGTTAGGCAGGAGCAAAGTCCGGAGCAAGCTCAGGTCATACACAGGTGAGTCAATACTGGAGACAGGGATCAGGGGTGTGTTACATTAGCTGGGAGCAGAGTTGCAACGCCCTGAAGGTTGCAACTTTCCGACCTTACATACACTGAGCCTCAGAGCAGGAAGTGGGCGAGTGCAAGGCTGCAAAACATCTGGGTGTTATTATTATTATCCTTTATATGTGAAGCACCAGCATATTCCGCAGCGCGGTACAATGGGGTACAGGGTTATGTATATTACAGATTCCGCAGCGGGGTACAATGGGGTACAGGGTGATGTATATTACATATTCCGCAGCACGGTACAATGGGGGTACAGGGTGATGTATATTACATATTCCGCAGCGGGTTACAATGGGGGGTACAGAGTGATGTATATTACATATTCCGCAGCGCGGTACAATGGGGGTACAGAGTGATGTATATTACATATTCCGCAGCGCGGTACAATGGGGGTACAGAGTGATGTATATTACATATTCCGCAGCGCGGTACAATGGGGGGGTACAGGGTGATGTATATTACATATTCCACAGCGCGGTACAATGGGGGTACAGGGTGATGTATATTACATATTCCGCAGCGCGGTACAATGGGGGTACAGAGTGATGTATATTACATATTCCGCAGCGCGGTACAATGGGGATACAGAGGGATGTATATAACATATTCCGCAGCGCGGTACAATGGGGGGTACAGAGTGATATATATTACATATTCCGCAGCGCGGTACAATGGGGGTACAGAGTGATGAATATTACATATTCCGCAGCGCGGTACAATGGGGGTACAGGGTGATGTATATTACATATTCCGCAGCGCGGTACAATGGGGGTACAGGGTGATGTATATTACATTTTCCGCAGCGGGGTACAATGGGGGGGTACAGGGTGATGTATATTACATATTCCGCAGCGGGGTACAATGGGGGTACAGAGTGATGTATATTACATATTCCGCAGCGTGGTACAATGGGGGTACAGAGGGATGTATATTACATATTCCGCAGCGCGGTACAATGGGGGGTACAGGGTGATGTATATTACATATTCCGCAGCGCGGTACAATGGGGGGTACAGAGTGATGAATATTACATATCCCGCAGCGCGGTACAATGGGGGGGTACAGGGTGATGTATATTACATATTCCACAGCGGGGTACAATGGGGGTACAGAGTGATGTATATTACATATTCCGCAGCGAGTTACAATGGGGGGCGCAGGGTGATGTATATTACATATTCCTAGCGTGGTACAATGGGGGTACAGAGGGATGTATATTACATATTCCGCAGGGCGGTACAATGGGGGTACAGAGGGATGTATATTACATATTCCGCAGCGCGGTACAATGGGGGTACAGAGTGATGTATATTACATATTCCGCAGCGGGTTACAATGGGGGGGTACAGAGTGATGTATATTACATATTCCGCAGCGCGGTACAATGGGGGGTACAGAGTGATGTATATTACATATTCCGCAGCGCGGTACAATGGGGGTACAGAGTGATGTATATTACATATTCCGCAGCACGGTACAATGGGGGGGTACAGAGTGATGTATATTACATATTCCGCAGCACGGTACAATGGGGGGTACAGGGTGATGTATATTACAAAAACAGTTACACACCGCTGAGGACAAACATGCACAAACAGATACAGAAGGCAAGGCCCTGGCCCTGGGAGCTCACACTCTAGAGGGAATGAGGGACAATGTTGAAACAAGAAGGTAAGGTGGCTGTTCATTGTAGGATATGGAGCGGCTCAAGTTAGAATATGGCCCAGTCTGACAGCTGAAGCCACTAAGGTTCTGGGATGGATGTTACATTGGGTGGAGATTGGTCCAGCCACACAGCTGGGGGGTTTGAGGGGGAGGGGAGTGGGATGTTAGAAGCACTGCGAGTGGGCTTCCATGAAAAGATGAGTTCTCGGGGAGTGTCGAGATGCCTGAGAGCGGTGGGAGAGTCTGATGGTGCGTGGTAGGGAATTCCAGAGAGAGGGGGCAGCACAGGAGAAGTCTTACAGGCGTGAGGGGAGATAATAAGGTGGGAGGAAAGGCAGGTGTCGTGGGCAGAACGTAGGGGGCGTATAGGTATATATTTGTTGAAGACGGCTGGGATGTAAGCGTGGGCCAGCGTCGCTGAGACCTTGTAAGACATTATTAGAGGTTTAAATGTAATTCTAGAGGCTATGGGAAGCCTGTATAAGGGTATGCGTAGTGGGGCAGCTGACGTGGAGCAGTGAGCATTTTGGATGGATTAGTGTTGGGAGCGGTGGAAAAGGGGGATGGCGACTAAGAGAAGGTTGCAGTAATCGAGGTGGGACATGATGAGTGAGTGCATAGGATTTGAGTTGAATTCTGAGTGAGAAATGGGCGTATCTTGGCGATATTTCGGATGTGGAGATGGCCGGACTTTGCGAGGGACTGAAAGTGAGAAGAGATCAGTCGGAGTTGTAGTCTTTTAATGTCTCCAGCCTGGTTGGAGATTTGCGGTTATGCATTTTGAAGAGAACAGATCTAGCTTCTTGCCAGGTGCCAGCGAACCAGTCTGCCAGAGTCAATAACATCTGCATATTTAAAAAATAAATAAAGCCAAACATAGTATAGTACCATTGTTATGCTGCTTTTGGCGTTCGGGCCGATGTTAAAGTTTCTTCCTGACAATAGCGATCAAATTAATAAGGTGTGCCAGATGGATGGCTGGAAGGTTTGATGACCCTTCCAGGCGGTCAACGCTCAAAACATTTGGCAACTGATTGCAGGGGTTAACAATCCTTGCAAGCGTGATAGGGGAAAAGGACCCTTGCCAATGTTCCTCGCTATTTAAGTATTTAGACACTATGGGGCCTATGCAGTAAGCAGCGATAAGCCCCTTATCGCCAGCTTCTCGCCAGAAAAAGCCTGCTGCGATTCAGTAACCCCCGAGAAGCTGGCGAGAAGAGCAAAACTCACAAAAAAAAGTCGCCATCCGCTTGGCGATAGGCCCCTTCTTGCTGCTCATCGCCAGCTTTTCCAACTCGCTGTATTCTAGTCGCCCTGCGCAGCTTCTCGCAGCTGATTGCCGCTCTGGAATGGACAATTTCTCTCCAAATCGCCTCGGCAAAAAAAGTTGGCAAGAAGGTGGGGAGAAGCTGCGGATGAGCGGTGAGACGGCACTTAGAAAAAATCAGGCCTTTCTCCTGCCTCGGATTGATGCCGGGGTCTCCGGATCTGATACCCATTAATACCAGCACCGGAGCCCCCCGGCATGAATCCGATGCAGGAAAAATGCATTTACAGCCCACTTCATTACCTTAGTGGCTAAACGCTAAGGCAATGAAGGGGTTAACTAGCAGTTTTTCTGGTTCTCTCTGCTACTATTTATATGTATTTGTCATGTATCCATGTTTCTGTTAGGACAGAACGTATGAACCTTTTACATACAACACATTAGAATGTTTCCTGCTTTCCGTGACGAGAGAATGTAACTACATTTGGGATTTCTGATATCTGATCAGATACAGAAAGACATACAGTATACATTTTGTTAATAATATGACTTTGTTTGTCTTGCATGAATACATATTTGATGAGGCTGCACCTTGGGAACGCGACCTTCCAAAAAGATTGAAAAAACTAGTAAACAGGAACTTAGGGGGACCCGTATGGTACAGTATGGTAAAGAGGAACTTAGGGGGACCCGTATGGTACAGTATGGTAAACAGGATCTTAGGAGGACCCGTATGGTACAGTATGGTAAACAGGAACTTAGGAGGACCCGTATGGTACAGTATGGTAAACAGGAACTTAGGAGGACCCGTATGGTACAGTATGGTAAACAGGAACTTAGGAGGACCCGTATGGTACAGTACGGTAAACAGGAACTTAGGAGGACCCGTATGGTACAGTACGGTAAACAGGAACTTAGGAGGACCCGTATGGTACAGTACGGTAAACAGGAACTTAGGAGGACCCGTATGGTACAGTACGGTAAACAGGAACTTAGGAGGACCCGTATGGTACAGTATGGTAAACAGGAACTTGGGAGGACCCGTATGGTACAGTATGGTAAACAGGAACTTGGGAGGACCCGTATGGTACAGTATGGTAAACAGGAACTTAGGAGGACCCGTATGGTACAGTATGGTAAACAGGAACTTAGGGGGACCCGTATGGTACAGTATGGTAAACAGGAACTTAGGGGGACCCGTATGGTACAGTATGGTAAACAGGAACTTAGGGGGACCCGTATGCTACAGTATGGTAAACAGGAACTTAGGAGGACCCGTATGGTACAGTATGGTAAACAGGAACTTAGGAGGACCCGTATGGTACAGTATGGTAAACAGGAACTTGGGAGGACCCGTATGGTACAGTATGGTAAACAGGAACTTAGGAGGACCCGTATGGTACAGTATGGTAAACAGGAACTTGGGAGGACCCGTATGGTACAGTATGGTAAACAGGAACTTGGGAGGACCCGTATGGTACAGTATGGTAAACAGGAACTTAGGGGGACCCGTATGGTACAGTATGGTAAACAGGAACTTGGGAGGACCCGTATGGTACAGTATGGTAAACAGGAACTTGGGAGGACCCGTATGGTACAGTATGGTAAACAGGAACTTAGGAGGACCCGTATGGTACAGTATGGTGTCTGGGAAAGAGAAGCGCTGGCTCTCCTCTTTGTCTGTATGATCTCCCAGCATTTTGTGTTAGGGGGGATTATACACCTGCGGTGCGCGATAATAAAGAAGTTTATTGTATTTCTTTTGACTTCATGCAGAGTTTTCCTGCTAGGAGATAACTCAGACCTGTATAGATCGAGGGTGTCAAACTCAGCCCTCAACGGCCACCTGTGCTGAAGCAGGGATATCCATAATACCTGGACTGTTGGTGACCCTTGAGAACTGAGTTTGACACCTTATCTAGCCCATTTTATGGACTTTCCTGGCGCCCCCTTCACCCAGTGCCTTTTTAGATAAAATACAGATACAGCCCCCGTTCGGGCCATGCCGCCTGGGACGTTCCGTGGGCTTCCGTCTGGCTGCCCGCAGGGGAATTTGCACTTCTCCGCAGCATGTGCGTGCGGCACGGAGGGGGGTGTTACCATCCGGGACGTGAGGAGCGCCCGGTGGACGGAGAACTGCATCGGTAATACTGATAGCTTTGGAAGGAAATATTCCTGTATAGAGCAGGAAGAACTGTAAACGAGTATACAGAAGTGTTTATGACCGTCCACCAATTACATGGTATATCCGTTTCTCACTCCTGTCTGAACTCATTCTCAGAGGAAACCTTGTGTGATGGGAAACTCTTCCAGCCATTCACTTTCATTAGTGTCATTACTGTGTGGTAGTGTGAACCAAAAATTCATTGTCCAAAAATGATCAAAATAAAACAAGTAATTATTTATTTATTGACGAGCAATTGCAAGGAGACCAAAAATGGTAAAATCTCACAGGCTTGATCTGACCCTCAAAACATTAAACATCTTGCATATATCTAAAATAAACAGCTATATTACGGATTTTTTTATACAGATAAACTAATGTACTGACCATATAAGGAATATGATCAAATATTATGCCAAGTGGAACCATTTCTGCTTTTCTCTACCTTTTTCTACAAAAACAACTGTGTAATCTTGTTAGAGGCACCTGCCCCTGAAGTTGCTAACAGTAACCCTTCTCTTTTGGTAAACAGTCTAGTCGTTCCCCACTATCTTGCTTTCCCATCCTCCTCCTCAGACATTCCTGGCAAACTGGTAAAAAACTGATTAACCATCTCCTCACCAGAGTAGTCTATGTATACCATAATGTGTCTCAGGGACCCCATACCATAATGTGTCTCAGGGACCCCATACCATAATGTGTCTCAGGGACCCCATACCATAATGTGTCTCAGGGACCCCATACCATAATGTGTCTCAGGGACCCCATACCATAATGTGTCTCAGGGACCCCATACCATAATGTGTCTCAGGGACCCCATACCATAATGTGTCTCAGGGACCCCATACCATAATGTGTCTCAGGGACCCCATACCATAATGTGTCTCAGGGACCCTATACCATAATGTGTCTCAGGGACCCCATACCATAATGTGTCTCAGGGACCCTATACCATAATGTGTCTCAGGGACCCCACACCATAATGTGTCTCAGGGACCCCATACCATAATGTGTCTCAGGGACCCCATACCATAATGTGTCTCAGGGACCCCATACCATTATATGTCTCAGGGATCCCATGCCAGAATGTGTCTCAGGGACCCATACCATAATGTGTCTCAGGGACCCCATACCATAATGTGTCTCAGGGATCCCATGCCAGAATGTGTCTCAGGGACCCATACCATAATGTGTCTCAGGGACCCCATTCCATAATGTGTCTCAGGGACCCCACACCATAATGTGTCTCAGGGACCCCATACCATAATGTGTCTCAGGGACCCCATACCAGAATGTGTCTCAGGGACCCCATACCATTATATGTCTCAGGGACCCCATACCATAATATGTCTCAGGGACCCCATACCATAATGTGTCTCAGGGACCCCATACCAGAATGTGTCTCAGGGACCCCATACCATTATATGTCTCAGGGACCCCATACCATAATATGTCTCAGGGACCCCATACCATAATGTGTCTCAGGGACCCCATACCATAATGTGTCTCAGGGACCCCATACCATAATGTGTCTCAGGGACCCCATACCATAATGTGTCTCAGGGACCCCATACCATAATGTGTCTCAGGGACCCCATACCATAATGTGTCTCAGGGACCCCATACCATAATGTGTCTCAGGGACCCTATACCATAATGTGTCTCAGGGACCCCATACCATAATGTGTCTCAGGGACCCTATACCATAATGTGTCTCAGGGACCCCACACCATAATGTGTCTCAGGGACCTCATACCATAATGTGTCTCAGGGACCCCATACCAGAATGTGTCTCAGGGACCCCATACCATTATATGTCTCAGGGACCCCATACCATAATATGTCTCAGGGACCCCATACCATAATGTGTCTCAGGGACCCCATACCATAATGTGTCTCAGGGACCCCATACCATAATGTGTCTCAGGGACCCCATACCATAATGTGTCTCAGGGACCCCATACCATAATGTGTCTCAGGGACCCCATACCATAATGTGTCTCAGGGACCCTATACCATAATGTGTCTCAGGGACCCCATACCATAATGTGTCTCAGGGACCCTATACCATAATGTGTCTCAGGGACCCCACACCATAATGTGTCTCAGGGACCCCATACCATAATGTGTCTCAGGGACCCCATACCATAATGTGTCTCAGGGACCCCATACCATTATATGTCTCAGGGATCCCATGCCAGAATGTGTCTCAGGGACCCATACCATAATGTGTCTCAGGGACCCCATACCATAATGTGTCTCAGGGATCCCATGCCAGAATGTGTCTCAGGGACCCATACCATAATGTGTCTCAGGGACCCCATTCCATAATGTGTCTCAGGGACCCCACACCATAATGTGTCTCAGGGACCCCATACCATAATGTGTCTCAGGGACCCCATACCAGAATGTGTCTCAGGGACCCCATACCATTATATGTCTCAGGGACCCCATACCATAATATGTCTCAGAGACCCCATACCATAATGTGTCTCAGGGACCCCACACCATAATGTGTCTCAGGGACCCCATACCAGAATGTGTCTCAGAGACCCCATACCATAATGTGTCTCAGAGACCCCACACCATAATGTGTCTCAGGGACCCCACACCATAATGTGTCTCAGGGACCCCGTACCATAATGTGTCTCAGGGACCCCGTACCATAATGTGTTTCAGGGACCCCACACCATAATGTGTCTCAGGGACCCCATACCATAATGTGTCTCAGGGAACCCATATGTCTCAGGGACCCCATACCATAATGTGTCTCAGGGACTCAAAACCATAATGTGTCTCAGGGACCCCATACCATAATGTGTCTCAGGTACCCCATACCATAATGTGTCTCAGGGACCCCATACCATAATGTGTCTCAGGGTCCCCATACCAGAATGTGTCTCAGGGACCCTGTACCATAATGTGTGTTAGAGACCCCATACCAGAATGTGTCTCAGGGACCCCATACCATAATGTGTCTCAGGGACCCAATACCATAATGTGTCTCAGGAACTCCATTCCATAATGTGTCTCAGGGACCCCATACCATAATGTGTCGCAGGGACCCCACACCATAATGTGTCTCAGGGACCCCATTCCATAATGTGTCTCAGGGACCCCATACCATAGTGTGTCGCAGGGACTGTCACGGGAGATGCATTTAATAACACATTTATATTTCGTCGATCCTGATTGAGCAGAACAGGTTGAGCAAAATAAACTGAGATTTATTCCCTTGATAGGCAAACACACGACAACTGCAGAATAAACTTAATAATTACACTGACGGGTATTTGAACAGGAGATAATGTCCAGAAAGGTGCAAAGCACCAGAAGATTGTCTTTTAAAATGTAGTCCTTTTGCAAGGGCACAAATTGCCAGCCCCAATCCTTCTGTGAATGTGCAAAGTCTTTTCTGGTCCGTTGGGGTTAATCAAATAAGCCCCAGCAATCACAGTGTCCTAACGCAGAGTTTTGTCCTTGGTTCCGATGTAATAAGACTCTTTGCATTCCAGGCATGTGCTGCTGCTCTTCTCTGCTCACATGGTAGAATAAAAAAAACGAAAGACAATGGGGATAGCCTGGGTGGGATATATATAGGATTTGGAAGCCTATTGCCAACATACCCACCCAATCCCCCTCGTGGGAAAGTAATCATTCCCCAATCACCTACTTGCCCACAGTTTGGAGAGTGGGCAGTAGGGATTTCCTGTTCACACAGAGCATGTGCGACAACGCCATCTTGCTACTTAGCATAGATGCACTCTCCTCTCTACCTGGCCCCTCTCAGGCTGGAAGGGGGAACTCGGGGTGTGAGTTAACACAGATAGTCACCAGGACTTCCTATTTAGCACCCATCTGGCCAATTCACCCCCCCTTACTCTGGGTCTTTTGATATGCAACTTCCAGAGAGACTTACAGCTGTGGGCCCAGCAGGCTAGCTTTGAAGATTGCATAGGCAAGTGACCAGCTCATAGGTGTCAAAACATTTGGTTCTTGTGTGCATAACATTTGTTCCTTAATGCATTACAAAGGCAGGCAGAAACAATAGCATCCTGCCGGTACATTTTAAAACTGCAACAAACAGGCACTTTATCAAAAATATATGTTTCCCTTATGACAAAGTTATATTTTTAATAGGTGTGTTCTTGGGGGATTACACCGAGGCTGCACACCAAAAATCAGGGTGCTGGCTCACGCCGTTCCTAAATTAGCAGTCTTAATGGAACGGCTCCTCTTATTCAGCACTGCAAGTAAAGACAAGCCTGCAAAAAGGGGAACAGCAAAACATATGGGGGACAATGGTACAGGGGAACAGCATATAATATTAACACCTTCATCCCCAATACGAAATAGGGGTAACCAGCCGAGCCCACTGCCTTTATTAATGCGCTGGTTACCCCCATTTTCGCCACAGGGACCCCATACCATAATGTGTCTCAGGGACCCCATACCATAATGTGTCTCAGGGACCCCATACCATAATGTGTCTCAGGGACCCCGTACCATAATGTGTCTCAGAGACACCATACCATAATGTGTCTCAGAGACCCCATACCAGAATGTGTCTGAGGGACCCCATACCATAATGTGTCTCAGGGACCCCACACCATAATGTGTATCAGGGACCCCACACCATAATGTGTCTAAGGGACCCCACACCATAATGTGTCTCAGGGACCCCATACTATTATGTGTCTCAGGGACCCCATACCATTATGTGTCTCAGGGACCCCACACCAGAATGTGTCTCAGGGACCCCATACCATAATGTGTCTCAGGGACCCCATACCATGTGTCTCAGGGACCCCACACCATAATGTGTCTCAGGGACCCCATACCATAATGTGTCTCAGGGACCCCATACCATAATGTGTCTCAGGGACCAACTACCAGAATGTGTCTCAGGGACCCCATACCATAATGTGTCTCAGGGACCCCATACCAGAATGTGTATCAGGGACCCCACACCATAATGTGTCTCAAGGACCCCATACCATAATGTGTCTCAGGGACCCCACACCATAATGTGTCTCAGGGACTGCATACCATAATGTGTCTCAGGGACCCCATACCATTATGTGTCTCAGGGACCCCACACCAGAATGTTTCTCAGGGACCCCATACCATAATGTGTCTCAGGGACCCCACACCATAATGTGTCTCAGGGACCCCACACCAGAATGTGTCTCAGGGACCCCATACCATAATGTGTCTCAGGGACCCCATACCATTATGTGTCTCAGGGACCCCACACCAGAATGTGTCTCAGGGACCCCATACCATAATGTGTCTCAGGGACCCCATACCATAATGTGTCTCAGGGACCCCATACCATAATGTGTCTCAGGGACCCCATACCATAATGAGTCTCAGGGACCCCATACCATAATGAGTCTCAGGGACCCCATACCATAATGTGTCTTAGAGACCCCATACCATAATTTGTCTCAGAGACCCCATACCATAATGTGTCTTAGAGACCCCATACCATAATGTGTCTCAGAGACCCCATACCATAATCCAATTCTCAGGCCCAATTTCTGCTTAGTGAATCTGGGCCTTTGAATGTAAGGCCCAGGACATAGTGCACTCAGCGTCGCTGAGCCAGGCTGAGCCGTACACAGGTTCCCCAGTGACACAAAAACACACAGACCACTTCAAAGTGACACACACACACACTGACAGCTACCAAGTGACACACACACAGTGATACCCGCCTCCCAAGCGCGCTTGCTGTCTCCTCTGCCAGGACAGCAAAAAGCTCCTGGTAGAGCGAGCGGCAGCAAGCAAAAGCGAGCAGCAGCACCTAAGTGCTTACTATGTCCCAGGCCTAAGGCTGTACTGACCTTATGCTCACATTATCCTATAAAATAGCCAGTCCCTCTCCCACACTGGAGAGAGGAAATAAAGATAAGTCCACAAGTGTATTTCTTTTGTTTTAATTAATGGCAAGTTATATGGATACAAATATTATACAGATGCAGATATAATACCTGTTATACATTTATTTCTGTGACTTCATCCTACCACCTACAGTATATAACACTAAGCACATTGATAAATTGTAACCTGTATAATATACTACTAAGCACAGTGACACATTGTAACCTGTAACTGTAGAATATAATACTAAGCACAGTGATACATTGCAACCTGTAACTGTATAATATAACACTAAGCACAGTGATACATTGTAACCTGTAACTGTATAATAAAATACTAAGCACAGTGATACATTGTAACCTGTAACTGTATAATATAATACTAAGCACAGTGACACATTGTAACCTGTAACTGTATAATATAACACTAAGCACAGTGATACATTGTAACCTGTAACTGTATAATAAAATACTAAGCACAGTGACACATTGTAACCTGTAACTGTATAATATAATACTAAGCACAGTGACACATTGTAACCGGTAACTGTGTAATAAAATACTAAGCAGTGACACATTGTAACCTGTAACTGTGTTACATAATACTAAGCACAGTGACACATTGTAACCTGTAACTGTATAATATAATACTAAGCACAGTGACACATTGTAACCTGCAACTGTATAATATAACACTAAGCACAGTGATACATTGTAACCTGTAACTGTATAATATCACAATAAGCACAGTGATACATTGTAACCTGTAACTGTATAATATAATACTAAGCAGTGATACGTTGTAACCTGTAACTGTATAATATAATACTGAGCACAGTGACACATTGTAACCTGTAACTGTATAATATAATACTGAGCACAGTGACACATTGTAACCTGTAACTGTATAATATAATACTAAGCACAGTGACACATTGTAACCTGTAACTGTATAATATAATACTAAGCACAGTGACACATTGTAACCTGTAACTGTATAATATAATACTAAGCACAGTGACACATTGTAACCTGTAACTGTATAATATAATACTAAGCACAGTGACACATTGTAACCTGTAACTGTATAATATAACACTAAGCACAGTGATACATTGTAACCTGTAACTGTATAATATAATACTAAGCACAGTGACACCTTGTAACCTGTAACTGTATAATATAATTCTAAGCATAGTGACACATTGTAACCTGTAACTGTATAATATAATACTAAGCACAGTGACACATTGTAACCTGTAACTGTATAATATAATACTAAGCACAGTGACACATTGTAACCGGTAACTGTTTAATAAAATACTAAGCAGTGACACATTGTAACCTGTAACTGTATAATATAATACTAAGCACAGTGACACATTGTAACCTGTAACTGTATAATATAACACTAAGCACAGTGATACATTGAAACCTGTAACTGTATAATATCACAATAAGCACAGTGATACATTGTAACCGGTAACTGTTTAATAAAATACTAAGCAGTGACACATTGTAACCTGTAACTGTATAATATAATACTGAGCACAGTGACACATTGTAACCTGTAACTGTATAATATAATACTGAGCACAGTGACACATTGTAACCTGTAACTGTATAATATAATACTGAGCACAGTGACACATTGTAACCTGTAACTGTATAATATAATACTAAGCACAGTGACACATTGTAAACCTGTATCTGTATAATATAATACTAAGCACAGTGATACATTGTAACCTGTATCTGTATAATATAATACTAAGCACAGTGATACATTGTAACCTGTAACTGTATAATATAATACTAAGCACAGTGATACATTGTAACCTGTAACTGTATAATATAATACTAAGCACAGTGACACATTGTAACCTGTAACTGTATAATATAATACTAAGCACAGTGACACATTGTAACCTGTAACTGTATAATATAATACTAAGCACAGTGACACATTGTAACCTGTAACTGTATAATATAATACTAAGCACAGTGACACATTGTAACCTGTAACTGTATAATATAATACTAAGCACAGTGACACATTGTAACCTGTAACTGTATAATATAATACTAAGCACAGTGACACATTGTAAATTGTAACTGTATAATATAATACTAAGCACAGTGATACATTGTAACCTGTAACTGTATAATATAATACTAAGCACAGTGACACATTGTAACCTGTAACTGTATAATATAACACTAAGCACAGTGATACATTGAAACCTGTAACTGTATAATATCACAATAAGCACAGTGATACATTGTAACCGGTAACTGTTTAATAAAATACTAAGCAGTGACACATTGTAACCTGTAACTGTATAATATAATACTGAGCACAGTGACACATTGTAACCTGTAACTGTATAATATACTGTAATACTGAGCACAGTGACACATTGTAACCTGTAACTGTATAATATAATACTAAGCACAGTGACACATTGTAACCTGTATCTGTATAATATAATACTAAGCACAGTGACACATTGTAACCTGTAACTGTATAATATAATACTAAGCACAGTGATACATTGTAACCTGTAACTGTATAATATAATACTAAGCACAGTGACACATTGTAACCTGTAACTGTATAATATAACACTAAGCACAGTGACACATTGTAACCTGTAACTGTATAATATAATACTAAGCACAGTGACACATTGTAACCTGTAACTGTATAATATAACACTAAGCACAGTGACACATTGTAACCTGTAACTGTATAATATAATACTAAGCACAGTGACACATTGTAACCTGTAACTGTATAATATAATACTAAGCACAGTGACACATTGTAAATTGTAACTGTATAATATAATACTAAGCACAGTGATACATTGTAACCTGTAACTGTATAATATAATACTAAGCACAGTGACACATTGTAACCTGTAACTGTGTAATATAATACTAAGCACAGTGACACATTGTAAATTGTAACTGTGTAATATAATACTAAGCACAGTGACACATTGTAACCTGTAACTGTATAATATAATACTAAGCACAGTGATACATTGTAACCTGTAACTGTATAATATAATTCTAAGCACAGTGACACATTGTAAACTGTAACTTTATAATATAATACTAAGCACAGTGACACATTGTAACCTGTAACTGTATAATATAATACTAAGCACAGTGACACATTGTAACCTGTAACTGTATAATATAATACTAAGCACAGTGACACATTGTAACCTGTAACTGTATAATATAATACTAAGCACAGTGACACATTGTAACCTGTAACTGTATAGTATAATACTAAGCACAGTGACACATTGTAACCTGTAACTGTATAGTATAATACTAAGCACAGTGACACATTGTAACCTGTAACTGTATAATATAATACTAAGCACCGTGATACATTGTAACCTGTAACTGTATAATATAATACTAAGCACAGTGACACATTGTAACCTGTAACTGTATAATATAATACTAAGCACAGTGACACATTGTAACCTGTAACTCTAATATAATACTAAGCACAGTGACACATTGTAAGCTGTAACTGTATAATATAATACTAAGCACAGTGATACATTGTAACCTGTAACTGTATAATATAATACTAAGCATAGTGACACATTGTAACCTGTAACTGTATAATATAATAATAAGCAGAGTGACACATTGTAACCTGTAACTATAATATAATACTAAGCACAGTGACACATTGTAACCTGTAACTGTGTAATATAATACTAAGCACAGTGACACATTGTAACCTGAACCTATAATATAATACTAAGCACAGTGACACATTGTAATCTGTAACTGTTAATATAATATTAAGCACAGTGACACATTGTAACCTGTATAATATAATACTAAGCATAGTGACACATTGTAACCTGTAACTGTATAATATAATTCTAAGCACAGTGACACATTGTAACCTGTAACTGTATAATATAATACTAAGCACAGTGATACATTGTAACCTGTAACTGTATAATATAATACTAAGCACAGTGACACATTGTAATCTGTAACTGTATAATATAACACTAAGCACAGTGACACATTGTAACCTGTAACTATAATAAAATACTAAGCACAGTGACACATTGTAAGCTGTAACTGTATAATATAATACTAAGCAGAGTGACACATTGTAACCTGTAACTGTATAATATAACACTAAGCACAGTGACACATTGTAACCTGTAACTATATATAATACTAAGTACAGTGACACATTGTAACCTGTAACTGTATAATATAATACTAAGCACAGTGACACATTGTAACCTGTAACTGTATAATATCACACTAAGCACAGTGATACATTGTAACCTGTAACTGTATAATATAATACTAAGCACAGTGACACATTGTAACCTGTAACTGTATCATATAATATTAAGCACAGTGATACATTGTAACCTGTAACTGTATAATATAATATTAAGCACAGTGACACATTGTAACCTGTAACTGTATAATATAATTCTAAGCACAGTGACACATTGTAACCTGTAACTGTATAATATAATACTAAGCACAGTGACACATTGTAACCTGTAACTGTATAATATAATACTAAGCACAGTGACACATTGTAACATGTAACTGTATAATATAATACTAAGCACAGTGACACATTGTAACCTGTAACTGTATAATATAATACTTAGCACAGTGACACATTGTAACCTGTAACTGCATAATATAATACTAAGCACAGTGACACATTGTAACCTATTACTGTATAATATAATACTAAGCATAGTGACACATTGTAACCTGTAACTGTATAATATAATACTAAGCAAAGTGACACATTGTAACTTTATAAAACACAAGGTCCCTTTATTAATGGGCTGAAGATCTCACACAGGGAGCATTTTTTATTAAATATTTTGGTGGGACCATGATCTCTGCTATATCATGTAGAGTGAGTGTGCATATATAGTGAGTGTGCATATATAGTGAGTGTGCATATATAGTGAGTGTGCATATACAGCGAGTGCGCATATATAGTGAGTGTGCATATACAGCGTGTGTGCACATACAGTGAGTGTGTACATACAGCAAGTGTGCATATACAACGAGTGTGCATTAGAGCGAGTGTGCATATACAGCGAGTGTGCACATTCAGTGAGTGTGCACATACAGCGAGTGTGCATATACAGTGAGTGTGCACAATCAGTGAGTGTGCATATACAGTAATGGCATATCCTGGGAACAGAGGCAGCTCATATACTTTATATCAGGGGCTGCCAACTCCAGTCATCAATGGCCACCAACATTTCAGGTTTTCAAAACATCCCTGCTTCAGCATAGGTGGCTCAATCAGAGGCCCCTGTGCTCAAGCAGGGATATCCTTAATTCCTGCTGGTGACCCTTGAGAACTGGAGTTTGCCGCTCCTGATCTGCAGCGATCGTTGTGTTTCAGTGGGAGAATTGAACAGATGTAACTCGGTGTCACACACACGTCTTTGCATAAATACGGCGGTCAGAGGACGCAACGCAGAGGCGGCAGTATAGAAATATTTATACACCTTTACCACTGGTTTGAATATTAATATTTGTTTAACACACCTATGTAGGGGGCCCCACTAGTTTGCTTTCTTTTTCTCCATATTGTGTTTTTCCCTACATTTCATGTGTTTTTTCCCCTTCTCCTTCTTTCCCCTCCACCCCTTACGTTGTGACTTCTCCCATGGTGACACTTATTGTCTTATTCACACATTGGCTATTATTGCTATGATTCCAGTTTATTGTTAGTGTCATTAAAATTGTTCACATTCATTTCACTTGTATTCTTCAGTATCTTTAGCTGTGAGACAGAGAGTGCTGGTCCTGCCATAGGCGTGTTAGTACTAGAGAGGGCAATAAGGGTCCCCATCTGTTCCGTGCACTCTGCAACTTTTCATATTTATCCAAGTCAGAGTGCTGTCTATCGCCCCCCCTTTTTATTAATATGTGTATACATTTTATACATGTATAAGGCTCTACAGTCATTGTTTTCTCCTGTACAATGTGGACATGGTATAAAGAAAGGTGTTTCCCAGAAAGGTGCATCTGTATACACTATGTCTCCCTGTCTGCATTCTTTGTCAAAATTTATTTATTTTGAAAAGTTACAAAATCTCTACTATCTCCCGATGAATCAGTGATTGTTATATTCTAAGAAGAAAGGGTGAATTTGCTATCATTGCATAATCTTTCCAACATGAAATTGGCTAGTAGCTGTTTCCCTAAAAATGTGTAAGTCTGCCTAAAAATCTTCAGTGCTAGATGCAATGTTCTGGGAAGTGAGGAAAGCAAATTAATTAATGGAAGTTGTATTTCATGGAAAGGAAGTGGAATTTGTTGAAATGGAAGGGGTATTTCATGGAAAGGATGTGGAATTTCCTTGAAGAGAAATCGTATTTCCTGGAAGGGATGTGGCATTTCCTGGAAGGGAAATCATATTTCCTGGAAGGGACGTGGCATTTTCTGGAAGGGACGTGGCATTTCCTGGAAGGGAGGTCGTATTTCCTGGAAGGGAGGTCGTATTTCCTGGAAGGGAGGTCGTATTTCCTGGAAGGGAGGTCGTATTTCCTGGAAAGGAAGTCGTATTTCCTGGAAAGGAAGTCGTATTTCCTGGAACGGAGGTCGTATTTCCTGGAACGGAAGTCATATTTCCTGGAAAGGAAGTCGTATTTCCTGGAACGGAGGTCATATTTCCTGGAAAGGAAGTCGTATTTCCTGGAAAGGAAGTCGTATTTCCTGGAACGGAGGTCGTATTTCCTGGAAAGGAAGTCATATTTCCTGGAAAGGAAGTGCCATTTCCTGGAAAGGAAGTTGTAGTTCCTGGAAGAGACGTGGTATTTCCTGCAACATGTTTCGTGCTCCAGTGGGTGGTGAGAGAGTAGACTGGTGTAGTGGTCACATTCTGCCCGCCTTGATGTCCATGTCCCAAGGTAACACTGAGCACTACCACAATTATGAATACAACCAGTGCGATGAAAACCAACCATATAGCATATCTCTAAAAGAGAGAAGAGGGCAGACAGGAGGAGGTGGAACTTTATGCTGAGGGATTAACACATAATTACATTTCCACAATGAGTTATACGATTACTGCAACACACAGATCTTTTCCTCATTATTATCCATTTACTTTTCTTTCTCACTGACTGCCCGCACCTCTGGAATGTCCTTCCCCTTAATACCCGACTCGCACCCTCCCTATCCACCTTTAACACCCACCTTAAAACACACCTGAATAACGAAGCATATGAGCAGCTCCGTGGCTGATACTTTACACCTCATACATAAAGCGTGGCCCCCTGCAGACGCACTAACCAACACACCCTCCTTCTGTCTGTACGTTATCTCTACCAACTAATTAGATTGTAAGCTCTTCGGAGCAGGGACTCTTTTTCCGAAATGTTACTTTTATGCCTGAAGCCCTTCTTCCCATTATCTGTTATTTGTATTATTTGTTATTTATATGATTATCACGTGTATTACTACTGTGACACACTGTGTACATTAATAAATAAATAAAGACATACATATATTTTGAAGAATAGGTGACATTCCCAGGGTTATAACTTTTACGCTCTGTATCAAAGTGTCCATTTCGCAGTTTATCTCTCAAGTATTAATTCATCGTTGCCGATCTCACTGGAGTGGACACCGCCCTCTATAATCCTTCAATTCTTTCATCTTTATCAAGATCTCCACTAGATTTATACTGGCATAAACAATGTAACCAGATGTATCAAATTAAACACATCCAACTGGAGGATGCAGGCCTTGGTCAGCATCTTTCTCTGTGTCTCCATCACCTACTCTGAAATGCTCTCCCTGGGGGGGGAATTTTATTTATTTATTTATAAAATATTTTACCAGGCAGTAATACATTGAGAGTTACCTCTCGTTTTCAAGTATGTCCTGGACACAGAGTTAAGACAAATAATACATGGTTACAAATACAGTTGCATAAATGAATAGGGTATACATTATATACAAGACATTGCGTGCACAGTTAGAGAAGATGTATATTATAGTCTTATGAAACAGTTACAGACCAGATTAAAATGTGAGACAGCCTTAGATTTAAAAGAACTTAAACTGGTGGTGGATGTGAGAGGTAGGTTGTTCCAGTTTTGAGGTGCACGGTAAGAGAAGGAGGAACGGCCAGATACTTTGTTGAGCCTTGGGACCATGAACAGTCTTTTGGAGTCTGATCTCAGATGATAAGTGCTGCATGTGGTAGGGGTGAGGGGCTTGTTCAGGTAGCTGGGTAGCTTGCCCAGAAATGTATACATGAAAAGAAAAAAAACAGACATGAGACACTGGGAGAAGGGAAACGTGACTTCCTACTGATGGGGAAGGAGGGGGAGGGGTGATTAGTTGTTGTTAAGATAGCAAGGGAAGGGGTCAAAGGGGTTGGTAAGGCTATATTAGTGGGTGGTATGGTGTTAACCTACCTCCAGGATTCTGGACCCGTGAAGAAGCTCCACCCTGTTTTAATGATGGTGTTGGGCTATGTTTTGCTTGTAATTTCAGTAAGATTGTGTTGCAGCTTGGCAGGAAGGTGTTATATGGGATAAGGGACCCTCTTAAAGTTGGATCCTTGTAGGGAGGTGGTGAAAGAAAGGCAGTGTCATGTGTCTAGGGCGGCCCATATGGGAATGACCTTCCAGTGCTGTTTCTTTTGCACACTGAGGAGTTTACTGTTCCAGCTTCATTTACCTTTGGACTGTTCCTGTGTATGCTGGTCACAAGTCTACTTCAGTGGGTCATTAACCTTGTAGCACCATAATTTGCCAGTTATATTCCTTAGCCGTCACTGTGTTTACAGACACTTTTGCATGAGATTTGTGCTTCCCAGTTTACCTGTATTTTGCACGGACAACTAGCAGTAGCTTTTTATATCTTTGGTATTTCACTGTTACATTTTCCTTTGAAATCTAGTGTCAGTGTGTCACTGTGTATTTCAGGGATCTAGTCACAGGGTAAGGGAAGTACCAGGTGACTTTGGTCTACCTGGGAACGGGCCAGAAGAAGGGGTCTGTACCCCGAAACGTTACGTTGCCCCCCTTGCCCTGCACTTTTTATTTCTCGTGTTTTTTTTTCCTCTCCTTCCCTCTTTTCCTTCCCCATCCCTCTCATTGTCCCTGTTCCCCTATATACACGTTGTCCCTTTGTTGCTGTTTGACCTTATATGCATCGTATATGTATAATTAAATTAGATTTTTGGCTGATCCTTCATTAGTTCATTTTTCTTTGGTGTGCTGGGAACATTTATGTTCTATTGACCTTCCAGTTGGTGTTTATGTTGGACCAAGTGGCTCGGGTGGATATTGGCAAGTAGAGGTACCAGTGGCCGATATTTGCTTCCTTCTTTTCTTAATAAGATATACAGTAGACACAAATGAATACTGTTTTTTGGTACACTTACCTGCCAGCAGCTCATGTCTTCTGGTTTAGAATATAAATCCTTTAAAAAAAAAAAAAAAGTCAGATATTTGTGGTCAGTGCGATAACTGTAGATGTCAGATCAATGTGTTGGATAGTATTGGCACACAGTGTATGACTGAGCCATTGTCACAGGAAAATACTACATTCAATTAAAGGGATTCTACAGAAAAAATAAAGACATTGAAGAAGTGACTTACCAGCTGTGAAACTTTTCTGATCCCTGTCAAAGAAATACAGGAAAAGGTGTTAGCAAATCCTAAGAACGGCTAATAGTCCCACTATACAAAAACAATATATAGTCCTGTTCAAAATCACAATCTACAAAGGTATTAACATATTAAAGTCTCCAGGCAGCAGAACTGGGAAACACAGAAAATTCCATGAGGCTGATACATAGCGACCAACATATTTATAAATAATAAGGATGGACACTTTTTATGGTGTTTTTGATATTGGTCTAAGAAATATTAACGGTGTTTTTACGTGGGGTCGTTTCTAGAAATGTTTTCTAAAACAAATATCTGTACGTAGTGGTGAAAATGCGCAGGACGCAGTACATAGCGCGGTGTGGGGACCTGCTGATAGGCTTACTTTGAAGTGGTCGCCAGCTTAACATGTTTTTGCCAAAGGTTTGAACTAAATGGCCCGTACTTATGCGAAGAAAACATATATAAATCAACTAAATAATTAGTCACAGTGGATGTGCGTTGGGTTCCTTTGTATAACTCCTAAGCAACAACATATATGGAGGACCAACCCAGGAGAAGGGTAAACGGTTCATCTTTTGACTTCTACTAAGTGTGTATGTGTGTGCATTTAATAACCACACACGGGGTGTTGTACTGTTGGCATATGTGTGTGTACAAGGCCTGTGTATGCATGCGGGCTTCATATGGTTTGGCCAAAGGATTAAACTATATGGCCCACACTTGGGCTCGCTAAGATTGTGTGTTTCTAACACACACACACACTCGTTTGTTCACCCTAAAGTAAAATATCATCTTGCAACTCTACCTGATTTCATCGGACTGGTTTCATTCTTCCCTTTCCCCATGATTATTTTCTTGATCTGTTCCAACTTTTTCTTCATTGAATCCGATGTCCCCAGAACTGGAAGGTTCTCCTTGTCCACTCTGTTGAAGAGGAACAGATTGTGGGCCAGTCTCCCAATGCTGGGCTGATTCTGCAGGATTCTGGTCTTCTCCAAAGAGCTGATGTCCTGCAGGTCATCAATCAGCACAATGACTTTCTCCTTCCCTACACACACGTGAAACATGACACGCTAATACTGGTGTTTTTATTCATTACATTTTATTTTAATGGTTAATAGCTTTGTGACAATCGAGAGGATTTGGCCCAGGATTAAAGGGGTGACCCCCCAATTGGCCACCCTCTACCCTCACCTGGGAAGCAAGGGGTTAACTGGACTGAGGTCAAGTAATGTGTTTTTACCTCGCTTCAATATCCAAATGCTTATTCCCCTGTAAAAAATGTATTGTTTCTGGGCCAGTGTCTGCACCACACTCACTGGGGCTTAAGGGGTTAATAAGCTACAGTTTAAGAAAATACAACTGTGGGGTGTCTTTTCAGAAAATCTGGACTTCAAAAGGCTTGATTGAAGTTGGGTGTGAAAAGCAGAAGGGGTTTTTAGTGTACAGTATGTTAATACCTAATTTGCAGACCAAGGGAATATGGTTAGGAAACAGCCCAGCCACTCTACCTGTTTGCAGGAAGCTAGAGTGGGGGGTGAGCATTATAACTCACACTTACAAACCATAGTATCCTGCCATGTGGTAGACTGGCCCTAACGCCTCTGATTTAGGAGTGGGGCTACAGAATGAGTGACCTTATTAAATATAAGAATATTATGAGATGTCCTTGGCTGAACGTGCTAAGAGTTACATAGGTGTATTCGTAGGACTTAGCCCCAACTAATGATTCTAAACACTTGATAGCTAACAGATACTAAGAGCCAGATATTAATATCTCTCTTAATTTTAGTACTACATGGTAATATTTAGTCTCATTGGGAGCGTCATGTGTGACGGAATGTATTAATATGTCTCACGTGCCAGTAAGAATTACTGAACTGAAGTTATGAAGTTATTTACAGCGTATATGGGATTTTGAATCTGTTGTGAAAACTGCAAACTCTCTCTGTTATGGTAATAGGCAAGCAGAACATCTTGCTAGAATTTACATAGCCTGGTGATCAAAGGCTAAAGTGCCTAATTGTTTATGTTGGAGGCAGGAACCAGGAACTGTTTGGTTTTTAAGTGTGATATCTTGCAAGTCCAAAATCAGCTTCAAAAAGCTTCAAAGACTTTTGCTAGCCTTTTCGGCATCTAGGGTTAAGAGATGAGTTTGACATGGTATTTAAGTCAGAGTCCTCCCTTACTCAGTGTCTTCATGCAAAGTCTTTCATGTCCTCATGTCTTCATGCATGAGTCTTCATTCATGAGCTGCAAGTCTTGCTGTGATCAGCTGAAATATGGAAGAAATGGCCCAGTCTGTATCCTGATGGCTGTCTTGTCCTAATCTTTAAGTAAGTGTCTATATTTTGCCTGTTATTTGTATAATCTGTTGTGTTCACCTTTATCAAGGAATAAATTATATTTTATCATATCTAAGTCTCGTCCCAGTTCAACCCAGTTATATATATATATTATATATATTATATATATTTTGGTGTGTATTATTAATAGCCTGTCACAAAGCTCCCGTCACAAGCTTTTCCCCACATACTACGCAGCTCTCCCTTACTCTACTCTATTGTATCATTCAGCTTTTATCACGGGCAGCAGCTGCAGATGCCCAGTTGCTGGAACAGGCTGACTGGAGTCAATAGACAGGTACGGTCATCAGTAGTGGTCAGCAACAGGCTGCAGGCAGGTAGCGGTAGACAGTGGACAGATAATGGTCAGCAACAGGCTGCAGGCAGGTAGCGGTGGACAGTGGACAGATAATGGTAAGAAGCAGGCTGCAGATGTAAAATGGTGGTCACTGGACAAGCAATGGTCAGAGGTAGGCAGCAGGCAGGTACTGTGGCAGTGGTCAGAATAGGGTCTGCTAATGGAGAAACAACAAACAATATATGGCAGCCAGCTTGATAACAGGGGCAACCTAAATAATCAGGAAACCATTAAGAGGAGGAGGAGGTTTATAAAGGCCTGGCTGTGGTACCGAATCAGTGCGAGCCATCAGCTGATCAGCAGCTTTCAGAAACAGCAGCAGGCAGGCGCAAGAAAAACGCAAATCCACCAAAATCAGAGCCTCGGAGTTTGTTGTATTTTCCACCAAAAATCCGCTTTGCGGTGTAAAATCTGCCAACGGATTTGGGCGGTAACTACCTCTCATTCTGCACCTGTCTCCATATCTCCATTTACAGACACACTGTAACTACCTCTCATTCTGCTCCTGTCTCCATATCTCCACTTACAGACATACTGTAACTACCTCTCATTCTGCTCCTGTCTCCATATCTCCACTTACAGACACACTGTAACTACCTCTCATTCTGCACCTGTCTCCATATCTCCACTTACAGAAACACTGTAACTACCTCTCATTCTGCTCCTGTCTATATCTCCACTTACAGACACACTGTAACTACCTCTCATTCTGCACCTGTCTCCATATCTCCACTTACAGAAACACTGTAACTACCTCTCATTCTGCTCCTGTCTATATCTCCACTTACAGACACACTGTAACTACCTCTCATTCTGCACCTGTCTCCATATCTCCACTTACAGAAACACTGTAACCACCTCTCATTCTGCACCTGTCTCCATATCTCCACTTACAGACACACTGTAACTACCTCTCATTCTGCACCTGTCTGTCTATCTCCACTTACAGACACACTGTAACTACCTCTCATTCTGCTCCCTTCTCCCTATCTCCACTTACAGACACACTGTAACTACCTCTCATTCTGCATCTGTCTCTCTATCTCCACTTACAGACACACTGTAACTACCTCTCATTCTGCTCCCGTCTCTTTATCTCCACATACAGACACACTGTAACTACCTCTCATTCTGCTCCTGTCTCTCTTTCTCCACTTACAGACACACTGTAACTACCTCTCATTCTGCTCCTGTCTCCATATCTCCACTTACAGACACACTGTAACTACCTCTCATTCTGCTCCTGTCCCTCTATCTCCACTTACAGACACACTGTAACTACCTCTCATCCTGCACCTGTCTCCATATCTCCACTTACAGACACACTGTAACTACCTCTCATTCTGCACCTGTCTGTCTATCTCCACTTACAGACACACTGTAACTACCTCTCATTCTGCTCCCTTCTCCCTATCTCCACTTACAGACACACTGTAACTACCTCTCATTCTGCATCTGTCTCTCTATCTCCACTTACAGACACACTGTAACTACCTCTCATTCTGCTCCCGTCTCTCTATCTCCACTTACAGACACACTGTAACTACCTCTCATTCTGCTCCTGTCTATATCTCCACTTACAGACACACTGTAACTACCTCTCATTCTGCTCCTGTCTCTCTATCTCCACTTACAGACACACTGTAACTACCTCTCATTCTGCACCTGTCTCTCTATCTCCACTTAGACACACTGTAACTACCTCTCATTCTGCTCCTGTCTCTCTATCTCCACTTACAGATACACTGTAACTACCGCTCATTCTGCTCCTGTCTCTCTATCTCCACTTACAGACACACTGTAACTACCTCTCATTCTGCACCTTTCTCCATATCTCCAATTACAGACACACTGTAACTACCTCTCATTCTGCACCTGTCTCCATATCTCCACTTACAGACACACTGTAACTACCTCTCATTCTGCACCTGTCTCTCTATCTCCACTTACAGACACACTGTAACTACCTCTCATTCTGCTCCTGTCTCTCTATCTCCACTTACAGACACACTGTAACTACCTCTCATTCTGCACCTGTCTCTCTATCTCCGTACAAACACACTGTAACTACCTCTCATTCTGCTCCCGTCTCTCTATCTCCACATACAGACACACTGTAACTACCTCTCATTCTGCTCCTGTCTCTCTATCTCCACTTACAGACACACTGTAACTACCTCTCATTCTGCACCTTTCTCCATATCTCCAATTACAGACACACTGTAACTACCTCTCATTCTGCACCTATCCCTCTATCTCCACTTACAGACACACTGTAACTACCTCTCATTCTGCTCCTGTCTCTCTATCTCCACTTACAGACACACTGTAACTACCTCTCATTCTGCACCTGTCTCTCTATCTCCACTTTCAAACACACTGTAACTACCTCTCATTCTGCACCTGTCTCTCTATCTCCACTTACAGACACACTGTAACTATCTCTCATTCTGCACCTGTTTCTCTATCTCCACTTAGACACACTGTAACTACCTCTCATTCTGCTCCTGTCAATCTATCTCCACTTACAGCCACACTGTAACTACCTCTTATTTTGCTCCTGTCTCTATCTCCACTTACAGACACACTGTAACTACCTATCATTCTGCTCCTGTCTCCATATCTCCACTTACAGACACACTGTAACTACCTCTCATTCTGCTCCTGTCTCTCTATCTCCTCTTACAGACACACTGTAACTACATCTCATTCTGCCCCTGTCTCTTTATCTCCACTTACAGACACACTGTAACTACCCCTCATTCTGCTCCTGTCTCTCTATCTCCACTTACAGACACACTGTAACTACCTCTCATTCTGCACCTGTCTCTCTGTCTCCACTTACAGACACACTGTAACTACCTCTCATTCTGCTCCTGTCTCTCTATCTCCACTTACAGACACACTGTAACTTCCTCTCATTCTGCTCCTGTCTCTCTATCTCCACTTACATACACACTGTAACTACTTCTCATTCTGTACCTGTCTCTCTATCTCCACTTACAGACACACTGTAACTACCTCTATTTCTGCTCCTGTCTCCATATCTCCACTTACAGACACACTGTAACTACCTCTCATTCTGCACCTGTCTCTCTCCACTTACAGATACACTGTAACTACCTCTCATTCTGCTCCTGTCTCTATCTCCACTTACAGACACACTGTAACTACCTCTCATTCTGCATCCCTTCACATATACTCTTCTCATATGCTCTATGAGATACACTATGCTTTTATATGAAACCTGGTCCTCCTTACCGATTTCACAGGATAAATAGTCCAGTTCCTCATCATACAAAGTAGTCATCTTCCAGTCTGCCTCATCTGATACCCAACTATCGCTCAGTATTCAACCATCCCAAAGACTACAATTTGGAAATTTGCTTAAAACCTTCTCCAGTTACTCAGTAAAATTAATAAATACTTTAGTATTCAGTCCACATATGATGCATTCTTAAAGTTTGACTATTTGTATTTTATGAGACCTCTTTCTCTTACCAAGACAATGGGATAAATACTCCAGCTCCTCATCATACAGAGAATCTGTCACATCGGTGATATTTATCCTGCCTCTCTTCTTCGTGTGGTATAGAATGGCAAACTTGCACTTGGAGACCTCTTCTCTGAAGTTCTGGGAGTTGTTACTGGAGATGTAAACAGGTCGGACGTCCATCACTGTCGGCGGAGTCACGGCGAGGAAGTGGGACAACCATTTGTAGGAGCTCTGACCGTCTCTTGAGAAGATTCCAACTGACATCTTTTTTTCCCCTTTTCTCGTTGTTCAGAGAGGAACTGCTGAAACAAGACAAACCATCATCAAACGTCCAAGTTGTCTGTCAAATAATGTCACTAAAAAGTAAAAAGTTGCGACCATGATATAAGCCACTGGTCACCTTCCCTCCTGATTTCCATGGGGCAGCCAGGGAGACAACTACATTATCTTCAGGGGCTTATGCTCTCCCCTTAATTTATGGAACTGAGCCTTTAACCTCTACAGTGCCCTAATAACCTGGTACAGTATTGGACCTGCCATGCTACAAGCCTTTATGATCTACGAGGTACATTACAGTATGTGCTCTTACCCATTTTCTATGGGGTAATTGGACTTACAGCATCCGGACAACAGTCATGGGCATGCAATTTCTCCTGGAGGAATCACATGACCGGAAGTGTCGAAGATCTTTTGGCATTGTAAGGGTTAAAGGGTGATTCAGCCTGGGATCCCCAAAACCTCAGGATCTATCTTTTAAATACATTGTATTTATTTACAAAGGCTCCCCCAAATGTCCCAGGCCGCTTAAAAAGTACATTTTAAATTACCTCTAATATTTATTTGGGGGAGAGAAATGCTACCCCCAATTCATCCTACCGCCACTTCCATACTGAAAACCAACCAGTGGAGACTGGAAGGAGTAACAATAACAGGACATTGTGAGTGCCGACAGCAAGGAGCATTTTCAGCATTATTAACAATGATGTAAGATGCTATTTTTATTATTATCTCTGTTCTCTCTGGACTCTGATCTGGACATATTTCCACTGTTTTATTACCAAATCTTCCCTTTGGCTTAAACTTTTGCAGCCTTTTACATGAAGGTGGGAGGTGGGGAAGTTTGGGGTGTAGGAGACATAGAGGAGGTGAGAAGTATGTTGCGAGAAGCATGAGGGGAAAGTAAGAGGCATGGGGCAGGTAAGAGATATGGTTTTGGATGAGAAGTATGGGCAGGAGCTGATGCTATGGGTGAAGGTAAGAGGCATGGGGTTGGAAGAGAGGTATGGGCATGAGGTTATGCTATGGGTGAAGGTAAGAGGGATGGGGAATAAGAGGTATGGGGATGAGGTGACGCTATGGGTGAAGGTAAGAGGCATGGGGTTGGAAGAGAGGTATGGGGTTGGATGAGAAGTATGGGCACGAGGTGACTGTATGGGTCAAGGTAAGAGGTATGGGGGAATATGAGGTATAGGGTGGGATGAGAGGTATCAGCAGGAGGTAACACTATGGTTGAGAGTAAGAGGTATGGGGGAATAAGAGGTATGGGGTGGGGTGAGACATGTGGTCAGGAGGTGATGCTATGGGTGAAAGTAAGAGATATGGGGGAATAGGAGGTATGGGGTGGGGTGAGATGTGTGGGCAGGAGGTGATGCTATGGGTGAAAGTAAGAGATATGGGGGAATAGGAGGTATGGGTAGGAGGAGACGCTATGGGTGAAAGTAAGAGATATGGGGGAATAGGAGGTATGGGGTGGAATGAGAGGTATGGGCAGGAGATGACGCTATGGGTGAAAGTAAGAGATATGGGGGAATACGAGGTATGGGGTGCGGTAAGAGGTATGGGCAGGAGGTGACTATGGGTGAAAGTAAGAGATATGGGGTAATACGAGGTATGGGGTTTGATGAGAAGTATGGGCAGGAGGTGATGCTATGGGTGAAGGTAAGAGGTATGGGGGAATACGAGGTATGGGGGAATATGAGGTATGGGGGAATACGAGGTATGGGGGAATACGAGGTATGGGGTGGGATGAGAGGTATGAGTAGGAGGTGACACTATGGGTGAGTGTATGAGGTATGGGGGAATAGGAGGTATGAGGTGGGGTGAGAGGTATGGGCAGGAGGTGCTGCTATGGGTGAAGGTAAGAGGTATGGGGGGTAAAAGGTAGCTCATTCTACTCACCTCCCTTTCCCTCATATATCTCACCCCTCCTCTCATACCTCTCACATCACCCCTCATGCCTCTTAAATCCCCTTTATCATTTCAGCCCCATTCCTATCACCCCCTATCCCTTACCCCCACTGCCCCTCTCCTCACCCTCCCCCCCCCCCACCCCCCCCCCACCCTCACCATCCCTCTCTATACCTCTCACCTTCTTGGAAAGACTACAAGAGTCCAAGCCAAACAGAGGATTTGGCCATTAAACAGAGGAAATACATCTAGATCAAAGTCGAGAGAATACAGAGGTGCGGGTCACAAATGGCACTGAAATACATACGTCCACGCCTCAGCCAGTGCCACGGAATATGCTCCTGTATCCTGCTCTCCTGCGGGCGGTGGTGGTTGTGGCACTGTTAAGCCTCCTGCCCTGTGCATTCCTCCACATTCCATCAGCGGGCAGTTCCCAGCACAGAGGGGGAGGGAGGAGGAGGATCATCTGGCAGCAGAAGGGGAATTCACAGCACAGGGAGTATGTGAAAAGGACATTTCCAGCGTGCTTTTTCCATATGGGTGGGACCCTCATGGAAGCTGTTTTACAGAAAAACACGGTGTTGCTATGTACTATTAACCCCTTCATTGCCATACAGGCTGGCAACCTTGTTCTAACCCTTTTCTTAACCATTTCACTGCATTGCAGACCCCCAGGGTTAATAGTTGCAGCAAATTGTATGTCTTTATTTATATAGCGCCATTAGTGTACATAGCGCGTCACAGCAGTAATACACGTGGTAATCAAATAAATAACAGATAATATAAATAACAGATCATGGAAATAAGTGCTTTAGACATAGAAGTAACATTAAGGAAGAGGAGTCACTGCCCCAAAGGAGCTTACAGTCTAATTGGTAGGTAGGGAGAACGTACAGAGAGAGTAGGAGGGAGTTCTGGTAAGTGCGTCTGCAGGGGGCCAAGCATTATGTATCGTGTGTTCAGAATATCCACAGTGCTATTCATATGCTTCTTTAAGCAAGTGTGTCTTAAGTTGGGTCTTAAAGGTGGATAGAGAGGGTGCTAGTCGGGTACTGAGGGGAAGGGCATTCCAGAGGTGTGGGGCAGTCAGTGAGAAAGGTTTAAGGTGGGAGAGGGCTTTAGATACAAAGGGGATAGAAAGAAGACATCCTTGGGAAGAACGCAAGAGTCTGGATGGTGCATAACGAGAAATAAGGGCTGAGATGTAAGGAGGAGCAGAAGAGTGTAAAGCATTAAAAGTGAGGAGAAGAATGGAGTGTGAGATGCGGTATTTGATCGGAAGCCAGGAGAGGGATTTCAGGAGGGGAGATGCTGAGACAGATTTAGGAAAGAGTAGCGTGACTCTGGCAGCAGCGTTTAGGATAGAGTGTAGGGGAGACAGGTGAGAGGCAGGAAGGCTGGACAGCAGGAGGTTACAGTAATCAAGACGGGAGAGAATGAGGGCCTGAGTCAGAGTTTTAGCAGTCGAGCAACAGAGGAAAGGGCGTATCTTTGTTATATTGCGGAGGAAAAAGCGACAGGTTTTAGAAATGTTTTGAATGTGAGGGGCGAATGTGAGAGAGGAGTCGAGTGTGACCCCTAGGCAGCGTGCTTGGGCTACTGGGTGAATGATCGTAGTTCCAACAGTATTGTGGAAGGAGGTAGGAGGGCCAGGTTTGGGAGGAATTATGAGGAGCTCTGTTTTAGCCATGTTGAGTTTAAGGTGGTGGTGGGCCATCCAGGATGATATACTGTAGCAGAGAGACATTTAATAGCTGCAAGGGAGCAGTATGATATCATAGGCATTACTGAAACATGGTGGAATGAAACTCATGACTGGACAGTTAATTTAGAGGGTTATTCTCTTTTTCGGAAGGATCGCACAAATAGAAGGGGAGGTGGAGTATGTCTATATGTTAAACCAGATCTAAAACCTATTATAAGGGATGATGTCTATGAAGGGAATGATGACAATTTAGAGACCTTGTGGATAGAAATTAGCAGTGGAGGTAAAAGTATAAAGAAAATGTTTGTGGGAATATGCTATAAACCACCAAATATCTGTGAGATTGAGGAAGCTAAAATACTTTTGCAAATGGAGAAGGCATCAAAACTGGGTCATGTTTGCATAATGGGGGATTTTAATTATCCTGACATAGACTGGGGCAATGAGATTAGCGTTACAACAAAAGGAAACAGGTTTTTGGGGGTGCTTAAAGATAATTATATGACCCAAATTATTGAGGAACCAACCAGGAGAGGGGCAGTTCTGGATTTGGTCATATCAAACAATGTAGAAGTAATAACAAATATTCAAGTCCTGGAACATTTGGGTAACAGTGATCATAACATGGTCTCATTTGAAATAAATTATCAAAAAACAGATTACTTGGGTTCAACAAAGACTTTAAACTTTAGAAAGGCAGATTTTAATAAACTGAGGTCTAATCTAGTAGTAATACAACGGGATGATGTTTTTGCAGGGAAAAATGTAGAAGATAAATGGGCAGACTTTAAAACATTGTTAGAAAAGCACACTTATCAGTGTATACCCTTGGGTAATAAGTATAAAAGAAATAAGTCAAAACCAATGTGGCTAAATAAACAGGTAGGGGAGGAAATGGACAAGAAGAGGAAAGCGTTTAGATTCTTTAAGTCAGAAGGGACAGAGACATCGTATCAGTATTATAAGGAATGTAACAAAAATTGCAAAAGGGCAATTAAATTAGCAAAAATGGATAATGAAAAAAGGATTGCAATAGAAAGTAAAGTCAACCCTAAAAAGTTATTTAAGTACCTTAATAACAAAAAAATGAGAAAAGAAAATATAGGACCCTTTCAGTGTGAGATGGGTAGGCAGATTATTGGAGATAAGGAAAAAGCAGAGGTATTAAACACATTCTTTGCCTCTGTGTTTACCAGGGAAGAATCAAGTTCAATAGTAGCGCCACAGGAGGAAGCCACAACCTCTATATTAATGACCAATTGGTTAACTGAGGAAGAAGTTCATAAGCGACTTGAAAAAATTAAAGTAAATAAGGCACCTGGCCCCGATGGCATACATCCAAGAGTTCTCAAGGAGTTAAGCTCAGTAATAGCGAAACCATTATATTTATTATTCAAGGACTCCATTTCCACAGGCTCAGTACCACAAGATTGGCGTAAAGCAGATGTGGTGCCTATATTTAAAAAGGGAGCTAGATCACACCCGGGGAATTACAGACCTGTAAGCCTGACTTCAATAGTAGGGAAACTATTTGAAGGTTTAATACGGGATAATATTCAGGAATACCTAATGGAAAACAAAATTATTAGTAATAGTCAGCATGGATTTATGAAGGATAGATCTTGCCAAACTAACCTTATTTGTTTCTTTGAGGAGGTAAGTAGGAATTTAGACCAGGGTAATGCAGTTGATGTGGTCTACTTAGATTTTGCAAAGGCTTTTGATACGTTTTGCATTTGGGATGCAAGAATAAAAAGGCGACTTACAAATTAAATGGAGATATATTGGGGGAATCCTTGATGGAGAAGGATTTAGGTGTGCTTGTAGACAGCAGGCTTAGCAATAGTGCCCAATGTCATGCAGTAGCTGCAAAGGCAAACAAGATCTTATCTTGCATCAAACGGGCAATGGATGGAAGGGAAGTAAACATAATTATGCCCCTTTACAAAGCATTAGTAAGACCACACCTTGAATATGGAGAACAATTTTGGGCACCAATCCTAAGAAAAGACATTATGGAACTAGGGAGAGTGCAGAGAAGAGCCACCAAATTAATAAAGGGGATGGACATTCTAACTTATGAGGAGAGGTTAGCTAAATTAGATTTATTTACATTAGAAAAGAGGCGTCTAAGAGGGGATATGATAACTATATACAAATATATTCAGGGACAATACAAGGAGCTTTGAAAAGAACTATTCATCCCACGGGCAGTACAAAGGACTCGGGGCCATCCCTTAAGGTTGGAGGAAAGGAAATTTCACCAGCAACAAAGGAAAGGGTTCTTTACAGTAAGGGCAGTTAAAATGTGGAATTCATTACCCATGGAGACTGTGATGGCAGATACAATAGATTTGTTCAAAAAAAGGTTGGACATCTTTTTAGTTGGGAAAGGTATACAGGGATATACCAAATAAATTTACATGGGAAGGATGTTGATCCAGGGATTAATCCGATTGCCAATTCTTGGAGTCTGGAAGGAATTAATTTTTCCCCTTAATGGGGTTTTTTGTTTGCCTTCCTCTGGATCAATAAGTAAGTATAGATATAGAATAAAGTATCTGTTGTCTAAATTTAGCATAGGTTGAACTTGATGGACGGAAGTCTTTTTTCAACTTCATCTACTATGTAACTATGTAGCTATGTAAACTTTGGTTTGTACAGCAGGTGTAAGGATGGGTGTTGAAAAGTATATTTGTGTCTCGTCAGCATAGAGGTGATAATTAAACCCAAAAGATGTGATTAGGTCACCTAGAGAGAGTGTGTACAGAGAAAAGAGAAGAGGTCCCAGGACAGAGCCCTGGGGTACCCCCACACAGATATCAATAGAGGAGGAGGAGGTGTTAACAGAAGAGACACTGAAAGTACGATGGGAGAGGTAGGATGAGATCCAGGATAGAGCTTTGTTCCGAATACCAAGAGTATGGAGAATGTGAAGGAGAAGAGGGTGGTCCACGGTGTCAAATGCTGCAGAGAGGTCGAGTAATATGAGCAGAGTGTAATGACATCTGTATTTGGCAGCATGGAGGTCGTCAGTTATTTTAGTGAGGGCTGTTTCCATGGAGTGAGCAGTGCGGAAGCCAGATTGTAGAGGGTCTAGGAGAGAATAGGTGTTGAGAAAATGGAGAAATCGAGAGAATACAAGACGTTCAAGAGTTTAGAGGCAAAAGGCAGGAGGGAGACCGGTCGATAGTTAGAAAGACAGGTAGAGTCAAGTTTGCTGTTTTTGAGTAATGGTATGACTGTTGCATGTTTGAAGGAGGATGGAAAGGTTCCAAAGCATAGGGAGGAGTTAAAAATGTGTGTGAGCGTAGGGATTAAAGTAGGAGCAAGAGGTTTTAGGAGATGGGAGGGAATGGGGTCAAGAGGGCAAGTGGTAGAGGGAGAAGAGGTGATCAACAGCGACACATCCTCCTCTGAGACAGTGGAAAAAGAGTCAAGGAAGGCAGGAGGAGAGTTAGGAAGAGGTGTAGGATGGGAGGAAGAGACAGAGGGGATGTTCTGACGTATGGATTCCAGCTTTTCCTTAAAATAGTCAGCAAAGTCCTGAGCGGAGATGGAGGAAGGAGAGGCAGCTGAGGGTGGTTTGAGTAGAGTATCAAAGACAGAGAACAGTCGGCGTGGGTTAGACTTGTGCATGTTGATTAGTGAAGAAAAGTAGGCTTGTTTAGCTTGCAAGAGGGCAGAGTTGAAACAGGTTAGCATAAATTTGTAGTGAAGGAAGTCTGCGAGAGTATGAGATTTCCTCCAGAGGCCTTCAGAGGAAAGAGTGGAGGAACGCAGCATGCGCGTGTGGGAATTTAACCAGGATCTAGGGTTAGAAGGGCGACTGCAGCAGAGAGAAAGCGGGGCATGTAGATCAAGAGAGGAGGACAAGGCAGAGTTGTAGTTCCTGACCAGGTTGTCAGGGTCTGTAGCAGAGCTGAGAGAGGAGAGGGAGGAGTGTAAAGTGGACTCAAAGTCAGGTAAGTGAATAGAGCGCAGGTTTCTGCCGAACCGGGTGGTAGATGGAGGTGGAGAAGGGGAGAAGCGAGATAGAGAGAATGAGATGAGGTGATGGTCAGAGAGAGGAGAAGGGGAAATGGAGAAATCAGAGAGAGAGAAGTTTTTAGTGAAAACCAGGTCTAAGTAGTGGCCATCCTTGTGGGTGCTGGCTGCAGTCCACTGTTGAAGGCCAAAAGAAGAGGTTAGAGAAAGAAAGCGGGAAGCCCAAGGGAGAGAGGGATCATCAATGTGGCAATTGAAGTCCCCAAGGAGAAGAACAGGGGAGTCTGAGGAGAGAAAGAAAGAGTGCCAGGATTCAAAGTGAGAGAGAAAAGCAGAAGGGGGATGAGTAGAGGTAGGTGGGCGATAGATTACCGCCACATGGACAGGGAGAGGAGAGAAGATCTGGACAGTGTGAACCTCAAAGGAGGGAAAAGCAAGAGAGGGGGGAATAGGAAGGGTTCGGTAACGGCAGAGAGTAACCCTAACCCTACACTCTGCACCACGCTACCACACGTGGAGGACAGGAGAGGGAACAGAGACAGCCCCAGCGCGCGGGTCTGATCTCTCAGAACTGAGATTACCCTTCATACTTCCTATGTGATGCCCTACTCCTGTGATAGACACCAGAATCGGGGATTATTAAAGAAATTTTATATGTAAGTTACTAATTTTATTATTTGTTGCTAATACAATATCTATCTCTCATCTTGGTGCGCTTTTGTGTTTTTTCTTGTTTTGCTGATATTGGTATCACCATCGGGGTTCCGGTGGAGACCACATTTGGAGGTGGGGGAGACACCTCATAAACACAGAAGCAGCAAGAGAACTGAGAGGGATCAACAATCCAAGCTTAAAGAGCCAGAGCGCGGACTGAACTTTTCATTACTGGCATCACAGCAATAGTTAAGTGTTGAGATGTGCAGTCTGGGATAGATGATATCCTCCTTTCCAACGTAGATCAAATGCAGGAATCAAAAGCAGTAGGTGGTGTCCACTTTTCCATTTCTTTTTGAACTTCCTTTTTAAACCTCATAACTACTTTAAACATATCTACTTAAAAGCATATCTGCTTCAGAGCATGGCTGCAGGCAGCTATGGCTGCTATGAGTTTACTTATATATTTTTACAAAGTCACCTGGTTGGCATAACAAACTTAATTAGCACATGTGAGGGACGTTAAAGCAAATGGTTTTTCTAAGATGGGTGATTGTCTTGCACAAGTGTGAAAGCTGAATTCAATTAAGACAGTAGGGCAGGCATGTCAAACTCGCGGCCCGCGGGCCGCATGCGGCCCACCCCGAGTATCTGTGCGGCCCACCCAGTGTGTCCCGGTTACGGCGGCGGTGAGGAGGATGCGGCAGCTGGTATGTATTCTCTGTGTGAGTGAATGCTGCCAGGTGATTGGATGAAGGGCCGCATGAGTTTGAATGAAGGAGGCGGGACTTAGAATGCCGGCCGGGATGCAGGGGATTGGTCGCAGGAAGGTCAGAGGAAGCCGGGGGCGGGGTTTCCGCTTTGTGCAGAGCACACGGTGAGTGTGTCTCTGCCTTCCCGCTCCTCTGCCTGCTGCGCGATGTTCCCCACCGGGCGGGCAGCCACAGGGACCCGAGGTAGAGGCGCTGACCCCCCTTGCCGCTGACCCCCCTTTCCGCTGACCCCCCTTGCCGCTAACCCCCCTTTGGCCTGACCCCCCTTGGCGCTCATCCCCCTTGCCGCTCACCCCCTTTCTGCGCCCCCCCCTTGCCGCTCACCCCCTTTCTGCGCCCCCCCCTTGCCGCTCATCCCCTTTCTGCGCCCCCCTTGCTGCTCACCCCCTTTCTGCGCCCCCCCCTTGCACCCTTGGCGCTCCCTTTGCCCCCGGTCCGCATGTTGCGGAAGCTGGGCGTGGGGGCGGGCAGTGGTGATGCGCAATCGCGAGGATCAAAAAGCAGGCCTT